>NC_045437.1:178279933-178347580 GCF_002776525.5 Piliocolobus tephrosceles
CCTTCCTTCCTTCCTTCCTTCCTTCCTTCCTTCCTTCCTTCCTTCCTTCCTTCCTTCCTTCCTTCCTTCCTTCCTTCTTTCCTTTTTATTTTTTGAGACAGGGCTTTGCTCTGTCACCCAGGCTGGAGTGCAGTGGTAAATCATAGCTCACTGCAGCCTCAACTTCCTGGGCTCGAGTGATGCACCTACTGCAGCCTCCCAAGTAACTGGGAATATAGATAACTGCCACCACGCTCGGCTAATTTTTTTTTATTTTTTGTATAGGTAAGGTCTCGCCCTATTGTCCAGGCTAGTCTCAAACTCACGGGCTCAAAGAATCCTCCTGCCTCAGTCTCCCAAACTGCTAGGATTACAGGTATGAGCCACCACGCCTGGCCCAAAACTCTACTTTCAAATAGGGTCACATTCTGAGATATTGGGAGTTAGGACTTTAACATATCTTTTATGGGGGGCACAATTCAACCTACAAAACAAAGATGAAGAGAATTTACTTATCGGAGACTCTTACTAAAAGAATCTGCTGAAGGATTTCCTTTATCAAGAAGGAAATTAGGCCAGGTGCAGTGGCTCACGCCTGTAATCCCAGCACTTTGGGAGGCTGAGGCAGGTGGATCACCTGGGGTCAGGAGTTCAAGACCAGCATGACCAGCATGGTGAAACCCCATCTTTACTAAAAAATACAAAAAGTAGCCAGGCGTGGTGACACACACCTATAATCCCAGCTACTCGGGAGGCTGAGGCAAGAAAATTGCTGGAACCCGGGAGGTGGAGGCTGCAGTGAGCTGAGATTGAACTATTGCACTCTAGCCTGGGTGACAGAATGAGACTACGTCTCAAAAAAAAAAAAAAAAAAAAAAAAGAAGGAAATTAAACTCATGAGGAAGAATTAGTATACAAATATGCAAAGAGAAACAATGACCAAACAAACAGTGCAGAGAAGACTCTTGCCTAAGATCATACTGCCCTTAAGTAGTATAATCAGTATTTGTAACCAGGTTGTCTCACAGCTTAGCCCACGCTCTTAACTTTTATAGTCTATACATCTCTGTGAGGACTGTTTCAAAAGTCTCATGAGGTAACGTACAGGACAGTATTTCAGACTTTTTTTGAATTTCAATATTCAGTCACTATTTTATTTTATTTTATTATTTTCTTTTTGAGACAAGGTCTCATTCTGTCTTTCAGGCTGGAATGAAATGGCACAACTGATCTCCACTCACTGCAGCCTTGGCCTCCAGGCTTCACACAATTCTCCTGCCTCAGCCTCCTGAGTAGCTGGGACTACAGGGGCATGCCACCATGCCTGGCTAATCAGTCAGCATTTATTGATCATCTATAATGAGAATCTAAGAAGGTCCCAGAGAATCAAAAGATCAGATCCTTTTGGCCGGGCGCGGTGGCTCAAACCTGTAATCCCAGCACTTTCGGAGGCCGAGACGGGCGGATCACGAGGTCAGGAGATCGAGACCATCCTGGCTAACACGGTGAATCCCCGTCTCTACTAAAAAAATACAAAAAAACTAGCCGGGCGATGTGGCGGGCGCCTGTCGTCCCAGTTACTCGGGAGGCTGAGGCAGGAGAATGGCGTAAACCCAGGAGGCGGAGCTTGCAGTGAGCTAAGATCCGGCCACTGCACTCCAGCCTGGGCTACAGAGCGAGACTCCGTCTCAAAAAAAAAAAAAAAGATCAGATGCTTTTTACTCTTTCTCAAATTAGGGAGGAAAGACTTTGTTTGTTTTTTCTTTTTTTCCCCAGAATAATTTATTCACATCCAGTATCCATTTTGTATTTTTTTTCCCCTGTGGGGCACTGTGATAGATGTTATAGGTACAAGTAGTGGAAGAACCATTATTCCATAATTCTTGATTTCAAGGAGCTTACAGTCTAATAAAAATGTTTTCTAAAAAAAGGTAGAAAGTGTTATATGCCTTGAGAGAGAAACAGATGTTGTGAGGGGAGTTCAGAGGAGAGATATCTTTGCTCTGTGTGATGGGGGATGTAGTGCCCATTTGCTGAACTTTGAAAGACAAACAGGGCCGGGCGCGGTGGCTCAAGTCTGTAATCCCAGCACTTTGGGAGGCCGAGACGGGCGGATCACTAGTCAAAAGATCGAGGCCATCCTGGGTAACACGGTGAAACCCCGTCTCTACTAAAAAAATACAAAAAACTAGCCGGGCGAGGTGGCGGGCGCCTGTAGTCCCAGCTACTCGGGAGGCTGAGGCAGGAGAATGGCGTAAACCCGGGAGGCGGAGCTTGCAGTGAGCTGAGATCCGGCCACTGCGCTCCAGCCTGGGCGACAGAGCGAGACTCTGTCTCAAAAAAAAAAAAAAAAAGAAAGAAAGAAAGACAAACAGGACGACGATTAACTACACCAATGATTTGTTGAGTATCTACTTGTGTGCATGGAGCTATGTTTGGAGATTTTTATCCTGATCTCATTTATTTCTCACAATAACCCTGTTAGGTCAATATTGTCATTTTCAAATTAAACACGAGAAGATTGAACCTCATTAAAAATAGGTGGCAGATCCTGGACGCGATGGCTTGCCTATAATCCCAGCCCTTTGGGAGGCCGAGGCAGGCGGATCACTTGAGGCTAGGAGTTGGAGATCAGCCTGGGCAACACGGCGAAACCCCGTCTCTGCCAAAACTACAAAAATTAGCCGGGCACGGTGGCAGGCGCCTGTAATTCCAGCTACTCGGGAGGCTGAGGCAGGAGAATCACTTGATCCCGAGAGGCAGAGGTTGCAGTGAGCCGAGATCGTGCCACTGCATTCCAGCCTGGGTGACAGAGCGAGACCCTGGCAAAAAAAAAAAAAAAAAAAAAGGCCGGGCGCGGTCGCTCAAGCCTGTAATCACAGCACTACAGCACTTTGGGCGACCAAGGTGAGCGGATTGTTTGAGCTCAGGAGTTTGAGACCAGCTTGGGCAACAAGGTGAAAACCTGTCTCTACAAAAAATCCAAAAACTAGCTGGGTGTGGGTGGTGTGTGCCTGCAGTCCCAGCTACTCGGGAGGCTGAGGTGGGAGGATTGCTTGAGCACGGGAGGTAGAGGCTGGAGTGAGCGGCGATTGCACCGTTGCACTCTAGCCTGGGTGACAAAGCAAGATCCTGTCTCAAAAAACAAACAAACAAGCAAACGTACCAAAAAACAAAACAAAAAACCCAAACCACAAAATATCCAAGTGACTTGCTCAAAGTCACACAATTAGTAAATGGAACCAGACACAAGCTAAAGGTAGACCAAGCTTTGAATCTGGATCAGGCTGGTTCCAAATTCCCTGCCCTTTCATCTCCCTAACAGTTTGTTTTGTTTCTCTCTCTTTCTCTTTCTTTTTCTTTCTTTCACTCTCTATTTTTTTTTTTAAATAAATTTCCTAATTGTTTATGTAGCACTTTCTCTTAGCATAACAGTTTTTAGAGTAGGTAAACTTTTTTTTTCCATTTCCAAAAGTCAAATGTTATCTATTCTTCTGGTTCAAATGCCAGGTCCTTTTATGGCAGAGATTCTCAAAAAAGTGATCCGCAGAGGAGTTGCACCATTAGCTCACTGGGATAGTTTGCAAAAGTGCAAATTTCCAGACCCCATTCTCAAAGATTCTGAGTAAGTTTGAGATGAGACCCAGAGAATCTGCTTTTTTTTTTTTTTTTTTTAAACAAACGTATTCAGCCTCTCTTGAGAACCACTGTGCCTAGAAGGTCTTTGGGAAACTTTTGGAAGTAATAAGTCCGTCTTGGAAAGAACACTCCAGACAAACTTTCCAGTAGTCTTTCCCAAACTGTCATGCCTGAGGTTCTGGACTTATTCTTACTGATCCCTGACAGCACAGTGACTAGCTGAAGGACTCTGATCGACTGATGAGGGTTTGACCTCATCTACATACATCCCAGTTTAGCAGCATATACTAAGCTAGCTGGCAAACTGCTTAAAGCCACATGGGAAATTTGCGCGTTGGGCTATGTCTGGAAGATGTGGAGGAGCAAGCCAGACCTGACCGGTCAGATAGTGAAGACACTGAATCCAAAACCCAAATATTTCAGGGGTCAATTCTCAGAGAAAGGTAGGAAGCCCGGTTAGTCCAACTCATGCGCAGGCGCAGAAGAAAGACGGAGGCACAAAGTAAGGCGCGCCCTTCCCCCACCCTCTTTCAGGCCAACTCCCATTGCGCAGGCGCATGCAGTGCACCAACATGGCCGCCCCCGTGGATCTTGAGTTGAAGAAGGTAAAAGGGTCTTGGGCAGGCGGAGGCCTTCTCTTTGGAGGCTGAGGGGACTATAGGCAAGAATATCGAGTGAGGCACGAGCCTTGCATAAGGAAGGAGGGTCCAGTGGACTAGGGAATGGTTTCCCAGAGTCCTAAGGCCACATTGCGTCTCCGTAAACTGGGGTGGGGGGCGAGCGGCTCTTGCTGGGCAGGAGCCGGTTTGTCTGGGTGAGGTAAGTCTGCGGGCCTATCTCGGGCCTGTGCAGTCTTTCTGAGCTCTAGAGACATTTCGTTGCGTTTGGAGGCTTCAGGGACTCACTTTCATAGTAAGAACTAAAGAGAGCATTTCAAATGGGGGTGCCTTCGTTTCAGGATTTTGGCCGCCCCCCCCCCCCCCCCCCTTTTTTTTAAGTTCTTTTAAAAAAAAAAAAAAAAAAAAGAAAACAAAACAAAACAAAACCTTCTTTTGAAGGACTTGTCAAAAAAACAACAAAACCAGTAAAGTTTTCCAAATAAAACCGGTATCAGAAGGAATTGGGTTTCCTGCTTTCCTCAAACAGTTGCTTATAATGTGTTGTTACTCATATTTTTGCTGTCTAAGAATGATCAGCATTCTAACACCACTAATGACCCCAAACCAGTATGCTTTGTGCGGTGGGGTGGATTGGAAAGGATCCTAGAATTTATCTATTTTAAATCTACTTTTCTAGAAAAGGAACCAGTGCTAGAAGAGTCTGTCAGAGGTTGGGACTAGAATCCAGTATTCTCTGTCTTACACCTCACACATTTTTTTTTTTTTTTTTTTTTGAGACGGAGTCTCGCTCGTCGCCCTGGCTGGAGTGCTGTGGCGCGATTTCAGCTCCCTGCAAGCTCCGCCTCCCGGGTTCATGCCATTCTCCTGCTTCAGCCTCCAGAGTAGCTGGGACTACAGGCGCCCGCCACCACACCCGGCTAATTTTTTTGTATTTTTGGTAGAGACGGCATTTCACTGTGTTAGCCAGGATGGTCTCGAGCTCCTGACCTCGTGATCTGCCCGCCTCGGCTTCCCAAAGTGCTGGGATTACAGGCGTGAGCCACCGCGCCCGGCTACCTCACACTTTTTTGACCACTATTTTGGGTTCTTCAGATGAGCAACATCTTAGTTAAGACTGCCTCTCTGGTCAACTTGTGCAAAGGAAATAGGACAGCCGAAATAGCTGTTGCTTCCAACAAATGAAGCTTTTATTACGGTTCTGAGGATATTATGTGTTTGTGTCCTGCTTTTGTTCTTGTTTTGAATCTTGTAAATTTAGCTCTTAGGTGGAGTTCTCTCATCTTTAACAGTATACTAGCTCATCTTTAACGGTATACTAGCTTCCTTAGCAAGCTGTACAGAGCAGTCAGATAATACCTGGAATTTTACATTTCAAAACAAAATTGTTCATTCTAAAAATTTACCCTTTTTTAATTAAAAGTACCGATTTAAATCAGAGTTTAGTGAATGGATTTTCCTCCTGGTACTTTTGAATTTGTTGCTACATTTGAAAAATGTGGACAGTGAATGCAAACTAAGAAAATGATTACAAACTTAAACTGAATAATTTTGACAAATGATTAATTTAAAAACTTTAAAGGTTTTGTCTTCTAATGTTGTTACAGGGTCCTTTTTTTGGGTGGAGACAAATAGAACATTTCAGGCCCCTCCCCTTCTCCAAAGTAAATCTTTCAAAATCTTACTAGTAGGTGAAAACAAGGTCACAATAAAAATTATGTAGTAACCTTTGCTGTACATTGCAGTCACAAATGTTATTATTAAGGCACAAATTTGAGAGCATGTGAAAGTCATTCCAGGCACTTCAACAAGAGTATCCAAGAACTGTTTATCTTCCAGTTAAGTAAGTGTACGCAAGGGTCAAATTTGGCCTGATGCAATTATTTTGCCAGTGCTTTGCATTTTTTAAATCTTTTTTGGTCTTCCTCTTAAAAATGTTCATAGTATGAATATTACTATAAACAATGGAATGGAAAGATTGCTGAAGTAAGGGGTTAGAAGAAACGTCTTTAAATACACCTTCCTTTCCCTCTAATAGTTGTTCAACCTTGTGCAAGCCACTTTTATCTCTTAACTCATTTAGTTACTTAATTTGTAAATTGTGGATGATGAATCTGCCAATGCTAACTCATGGCATTATTGAGAGGCATAAATTAGATATTTATTATATTTCCTCATTCTTATATTAATATTCCCATATTAATATTTCAAACTAATGTGAGAAAGTGCTTTGAAACCTAATTGTGCAATACAGATGTAGTGAGTTATTACTTTTATGGTTCTTGTTTTGAATCTCTGGGTTTCATCCTTGACTATTGCATTTATTTCTTTTACTACTCCTTGAATACTTGCTACTTAATATGGTTATTATTTAATGGTGCATTTGTTTTACTTCACACTGATTGTATCTGATTGATGATTGTAAATTCAGTATTTAGTATGGTGACTTGATCGTTTACAGTTATGTTGACTTACTGATATTTGGTAAATTTCACAACTTTGTCTCTGGCTAGCATGTTTTGTTTTAATATATTTGGATTTGACATAAATGTTTTCCTGTAAAATATTTAACCTACTAAATCATGGACTTGTTTTTATTAGGCCTTCACAGAGCTTCAAGCCAAAGTTATTGACACTCAACAGAAGGTGAAGCTCGCAGATATACAGATTGAACAGCTAAACAGAACGAAAAAGCATGCACATCTTACAGACACAGAGATCATGACTTTGGTAGATGAGACTAACATGTATGAAGGTGTAGGAAGAATGTAAGTAAAATGTGTCTTTGATGGAGTTATTTTGGGAGTGCTTTTGTCCAAATTAAATAGAATGTGTTCGACCGGGCGCGGTGGCTCAAGCCTGTAATCCCAGCACTTTGGGAGGCCGAGACGGGCGGATCACGAGGTCAGGAGATCGAGACCATCCTGGCTAACACTGTGAAACCCCCTCTCTACTAAAAAATACAAAAAACTAGCCGGGCGAGGTGGCGGGCGCCTGTAGTCCCAGCTACTCCGGAGGCTGAGGCAGGAGAATGGCGTAAACCTGGGAGGCGGAGCTTACAGTGAGCTGAGATCCCGGCCACTGCACTCCAGCCCGGGAGACAGAGCGAGACTCCATCTCAAAAAAAAAAAAAAAACAAAACAAAAAATAGAATGTGTTCGTCTTAAACTTGGGTTAGGCCAGGCGTGGTAGTTCATGCCTGTAATCCCGGCACTTTGGGAGGCCATGGTGGGTGGATCACTTGAGGGCAGCTTGGCCAATATGGTGAAACCCTGTGTCTACCACAAATAAAAAGATTAGCGGAGCATGGTGGTACTTGCCTATAGTCTCAGCTACTTGGGAGACTGAAGCAGGAGAGTCATTTGAACCCCGGAGGTGTGCCCACTGCACACCAGCCTGGGCAACAGAGCTAGACTCCGTCTCAAACAAAACAAAACAAAAAAACTCAGTTTAAAGTATCTTTTTTTTTTTTTTGAGATGGAGTCTCGCTACATCACCCAGGCTGGAGTGCAATGGCCCGATCTTGGCTCACTGCAACCCCTGTCTCCCGGGTTCAAGCGATTCGCTTGCTTCAACCTCCTGAGTAGCTGGGATTACAGGCGCGCCCCACCACATCCGGCTAATTTTTGTATTTTTAGTAGACAGGATTTTACCATATTGGCCAGGATGGTCTCCAACTCCTGACCTCGTGATCCACCCACCTCAGCCTCCTCCTGAAGTGCTGGATTACAGGTGTGAGCCACCACGCCCGGCGGGTTAAAGTATCTTAGAATTAACTTTGAAGATTGTCCAATTAAATGCTTTCTTTTTTTAAAATGAGGAGCTGAACTTCAGGTACATTAATTAAAGTGTTTAATTTTAGACTTCAAAGTCTTTTTTTTTTTTTTTTGATATAGAGTCTCACTCTGTTGCCAGGCTGGAGTGCAGTGGTGTGATCCCGGCTCACTGCAACCTCCACCTCCTGGGTTCAAGCAATTCTGCCTCAGCCTCCTGAGTAGCTTGGACTACAGGCGCGTGCCACCACACCCAGCTAATTTTTGTATTTTTAGTAGAAATGGGGTTTTACCGTGTTGGCCAGGATGGTCTCAATCTCTTGACCTCTTTATCTGCCCGCCTTGGCCTCCCAAAGTGCTGGGATTACAGGCGTGAGCCACCGTCCCTGGCCTTGAAGTACATTTCTTAAGTGCTTACTTTCCTGTTCTGTCTATGATTACGTACTTAAGTGTGTAAGTTCAGTAATAAAAATGATTTATCATGGAAAATGTTTATAGCAATGTTATATTGTATGTGAAGAAGATTTATTTAAGTAGGTGCAGTTTTAACCTCCTCTTCCCTACTTAATTTGTTAGGAGTGATACAAATCGTAAATCTTTCCGATACCTGATCAGTGTTATAAAATAAAAATAAAGATTCAATTGTCATTTAAATACACTTATTCTGGCCAGGCGTGGTGGCTCATGCCTGTAATCTCAGCACTTTGGGAGGCCGAGGTGGGTGGATCCCCTAAGGTTAGGGGTTTGAGACCAGCTTGGCCAACATGGTGAAACCCCATCTCTACTAAAAATACAAAAATTAGCGAGGCGTGGTGGCGCACACCTGTCACAGTTACTCATGAGGCTGAGGCAGGAGAACCGCTCGAAACTGGGAGGTGGAGGTTGCAGTGAGCCGAGATTGCGCCATTGTACTCCAGCCTGGGCAACAAGAGTGAAACTCTGCCTCAAAAAAATAAAAAATAAAAAATACACTCACTCTAAGTGTCATGCGTTGTTCTAGTAGGAGGACAACTCACATGTGAGAAATCTAGTAAATTACTTTTGTTTGTTCTAATTAATACACAATTAACTTCATACATTTCACTTTTTTTCCTTTTAAAAGCATATTACCCTTGTGAAAGAGAACAGGTCTGCTTCCTATTCTTTAAGCAGAAAAGAAGGAATGGAAAAGCCCTTAAGTACAGGTCACATTCCACTACAGTGAGCTAAAAGGAGAAGACAGATTTTTTTTTTTAAGTTGGGGAGGTACAGCAGGAGGGTTTTTCTGGAATTTGGTCTTTGAGTATTACTTAGTAAGTAGACCATTATTACTTCAGGTTTGGAGATCTTTTAGTTAGAATGGAATTTGACCTCAGTCATGGGATGACTTGTTTTGTGATTGATTTGAAGAAAGAATAACATGTGCAAAATTTAATAATGGCTTTGGAATGACATCATGAGAAGTAGACCCTGCTCATCACTGACTAATCCATATCTTTTTGGTTCAGAATTAGATTATGTTAAATTGTTCATCTGATTTGCTTTCTCAGAATGAATAATATAGCACAAGTAAATTTCATGTCCAAGCTTATTTCATTTTAGCTTAAGAGGATAAGGATCCCAATTTGAGAGTTTGTTACTGGGACACAAAAGAATTGGGATGAGAACAAAGTAGAACCCTCGAATATGTGTCTGTGTAGTATGAAATGCATTGTTGGCATTCACTACAGGATAATTTTATCCTTAATGTGAATATCCTTTGGTCTTAAAACAGTAATGCCAGCTTTATTAAAATGTTGTACTTGGATTTCACATCACTGCACTAGCCTTCGTTTGCAATAGCTGAAGAATTCCTTTTTCAAAATAGAAAAACCGTTTCACTCCCTTTGGGCCTTTGAGCTACAGTGAAGTTTTAATTTTTAATTAGAATAGTTTCATTTATTAAACGTTCTGTGGAAGTGTCAGGAGAGTTGCTTTTTGTACGTATTGTCCAAAGTGCTACAGATAGGTTGTTTTCCATACAAAGAATTTTAGAGTTTAAAGGCTAGGATATGAATTAATAAATGGTAGAATGGTATTATTTCCAGAAGGTTTATTTCATATAAATTATGTTTCTTAAAAGAAGTGTGGAGTTTTAAATGTTTGAATAAAGTTGAGCTTCTATGTGATTTCAGACTTCTGTTTTAAATTTGACTTTTGTGCTGTCTGCATCTCACCGGGAGTATGAGTTTGACCCTGCATTGTAGGGGCATGTAAGGTGAATAGCGTTTGTTGTTTGGCTAGCGTATTAGTGCCCTGAGAGGAAGAAAAGACTTGCTGAGTATTAGTCTGGTCATGAGGATGTTCTCTTTCTTGAT
This sequence comes from Piliocolobus tephrosceles, assembly GCF_002776525.5. Taxonomy (NCBI): domain Eukaryota; kingdom Metazoa; phylum Chordata; class Mammalia; order Primates; family Cercopithecidae; genus Piliocolobus; species Piliocolobus tephrosceles. The sequence goes on from NC_045437.1 coordinate 178,290,278, forward strand.
GCTAAACCTGAAATATCTATTTCTGAATTTATAGTCTTGAGTAATTTTGGGTATCATTGTGATTCACTTCTTTAATTCTAGTCTTTACCTTAATTTGTTTTTTTCTTTTCCTTTTTGAGTGTTATTTGGGAATTCTGATTAGAATATTACTTTTTCCCAAAGTTTCATTTTAAAACCACAGATAATAAAATCCAAAACTTCATTTTTCTTTTAGAACCTGTGGTGGATTTTCCCATTGCTGAAATTCGGGTCTCATTGCTTCTTGCCTGGACTTTTATGATAGCATCTTAACTGTTCTTTCTTCCTGCCTTCATTCTGTCCAAATCCATTCTTCACTTATCTGCCAGAATTAATCATGTTAATATTCTTCATAAAATCCTTTGTTCATCCTCTGTTGTTCACAGGATAAAATCTAAACTTGTTGACCTTGCATTCATGGTTATTCATAATCTGTTCTTAATTTACCCTTTGCCTCAGGTCCCACCACTTTCTTTTTTCGGAGTTAGGATAGCATGTACATTTCATCTTATGGACCTACCTTCTACTGGTTTGTGTTATGTGTTGAGAAGAATTTTGAGATGTCAAATGGGTTTTAAACATGCTTTAATTGATTAGTGATGTCAGTTACACAGTGAGGGTAGAAGAGTAGTAGCACATGTACCAGAAATTGTTATCCTACCCTTGCCACATAGGTTTCCTCACACATGTTATGTTTTTGTGCTTTTTTGCTTTTGCTCAGTCTTTGGAGAATAACATTGTGCTTGGCTGGCAGTATTCCTTTTTTACTTGTGAAATTCTCATCCTTCAAAACATAGCTTCACTCTTACTTTGCCTCTGAAGATTTCTCTATCCCCTGGGGCAGACTCATTCACTCTTTCCTTGGTGATAGCAGGGCTTTTGTTCCTATAGCTAGTAAAGCACATTGAGTGTGTAGGTGTGTTTAAATGGGTCAGTCTTCCCAACCAGATTGTCAGCTCTGGGAGACCATATATATATATTATCTTTGTTTCCTCATTCTCAGTATAATGTCTGGCACAAAATAGCTGTTAAATGTGTATTGATTTGAATTGAATCTTATTCTTTTTTCTTGCCTAAAATAACTTTTTTCTTTTGGTTTCTTAGAAAAAAAAGTATTTTAGAAAGTAGCGGACACTTAAGAATGAGTTTATTATCCTATTTTAATATATGATCCATGTAAGATGAAATTATAAAAGTAACATATTTTGACTAAGGTCAAAAAAATTATATCTGCCCAAAATCACGTCCTCTGATCTGACAGGATTAATTCTTTATTAAATATATTGAGAAGGTTGTCTAATTCTAAATACCAGCCAGTTGAAGAGATACTGAGAACTGAAAGTACAGAAAACTGAAAGCTTCAAGATTATGCTTGAGGGTAGTATAATCCTTAGAGAATAAAGGCTATTTTATGCATAATAATATCAATATATTTTTATCCATTTTACCTTCCTCATCTTCGCATAGCATGTAAGTCAGAGGTTTTTTTTAGGGTATGTATTTAGTAAACAAATCATTGCAGGCCCAGATATCTTTCATTTCATAAGTATGGACACATTTTGTAGTGTTAAATACCTCTTATATGTGGCTATTTTTGGTTTAAAACAAGGAAAGTCAAGCTACAGGATAAGAGATGATGAATTGCTATATACTGTAAGCTCTGAGTATTTGTTGCTCAAAGTTATATTCCATCCAGTCTTTTGGCATGTTGCCAGCACATTTTAGTTCTCTTACTTCATATTCTTTAGAGAGGCTGTTATGTAGCCTGATACTACTACCACCAATTTCTGGTTTTGCTACTTAAGCTGTTTGTGAGCTGACCTCACCATACTGCTTTGAGAACTATGATGAAAGTTACAACTGGGGAATGATCTGTCTGAATATTTGGAAGTGTTTGTCTTTGCATCTTTCTAGCATGCAAGGAGGGAATAGACAAATCTCAAATGTTATGTGAATATTTCTTGTATATATTTTTCATGGATAAAAATGTTTATAATTGCTTGTGTGGGGGTTTTCTTCCTTTTCTGCCTTGCATGGTAGAGGATAGGAGTATTTTAAAAATAAGAATTACATTTGAAAGTGCACATAAATGACATTTGACCATACTAGTGTTTGAAAGGACCATCATTAGAATAAATGTCAAACTTATTTTTATGAACAATAAGTATGATCCTAACCCTGATTTGATGTCAGATCTATTATTTGAACATCCTTTTTGCTTCAGCATTACATAAATAACATTTCTTTTTTCCAAAAGAGACAAATTAACTTTTTTTTGATATAAGAGGAACTTGAGTAGATTAGCCTTTAAAAAGAACAATTAGTACCTTTTTAAAACTTGAACCTAACTAAAAATAACTTTGTACCATATTTAAACTAATTTAGAGGTATGCTACCATTCTGTGGGTATTTTTTACATTTAAGGAACTAAGAATGAACAATGGTATAAATCTGCCAACTAGATAAGTGTCTAGCAATGCAAAAATTTCTGTTTGGGAGCGGTGTTACTATTTCTACTTGTTGAAGTAATTTAATGGTTGATCTCTAATGGTAGAAAGATCCAGAAATGTAGAACTTAAGATACATGTGGCATGAGTAGAAAGTGAAACAGTAGGTGTATTCCTGATAGGTAACAAATTAAAAAAAAATCTGAATAGTTAAGCAGTTTTTCAGTTGTTTAGGTTGTAGAAATCTGAACTCTTTATGACAGCTTGGCTGAACTGCCCTTTGTTTAAAATGTTATGTTGGTTTTGTTGTGATTGTACTTGTTACTTTGGGTGTTGACCTATAATTTGAATTGTGGCATTTAGTAAAGGTGGGATGAAATATTTGCAGCTTCCCTTAGTTATGTTAAATATTAATAGAAAGGGGTATGCTCATGCTGCTTCAAGTTTTGCAACCCTTTTACAATTTCATGTAGCTGTAGAATTGGTCTTCCAGTCAATCTGAGGTAATTTTAAAACTGAAGAAATGGTCATACTATATTTTATTACTAAGAGATTAGGAAATGAAATTTTACAAATCTTAGTATAGTAAATATTATTGATATTGTTGATAAATACTGTTGATACTATAGTAAAAATAGTTTATATTGTTGCTCTCAGCAGAATCAAGTTTGGATATTTTATTTAGTGCATACTACAGGGAAAAAAATAATGTGTAAGATTACTTTTGGTGTGAGAGTCACATTGCAAATGCAAATTTATAAATTCCTTTCATACCCTCTTTAAAGGTATTAATCTGTATTTTAGAGAAAGTGAAGCAAAGATAGTTGTCAAAAGTAAGATGAGATTATTTTTTAGATTAAAAAATTTTTTTTAGATTTTACTTAAAGGAAGAGAAGTTCTTGGTGTTCAGCTGCTTTTACTAATAGAACATGACCCACCCTTCTTGTGTTTTTATACAGAGCCATTTAAAGTCATGGCTTTCATTGCCCAGAGTTCTAAGGGAAAACAACAACAACTTTTCCTGTTGTGCAGGGAAAAATGACTTCAGTTTTGTTGATGTTGAATATGTATATAACCCCAGATGGGCACACTCTCCTCTTATACAGATTTAGTACTCTGGGGAGAGGAGATTTTAAAGTAATATTATTAATTTCCTTAACTTGTCAGTGATTTAAAAGCTTGATGTTCATTTTTAAGTAATATTCTTAATTTCCTTAAGTTGTCAGTGATTTAAAAACTTGATGTTCATTATAACTCTGCTCTACTGCTGTCTAGAATAACGTCACTGTTTTTGTGCCAGAGGGAGTTAACAAACATTTGCGTAAGAATTACATAGTCCTGTTTCTTCTGCAGATGAGTACTTTTTAATAATTCTTTCCCTGCTTCCCCTCCCATATGCCCCAGAGTCTAAAGATTCTCACCAAAACACAGGAAATTAATTTTGAAAATGTTATGTTAATTAGATGTCTATTGTTAAAAAAGGGAAAAGAAGTCTGTTATCTTGGAGAGTACAAACATACTAAAATAAACTTGTTATGGGGTTACTTATTTTAGGCTTTGGACCTGTTTTAAAAACATAAATGTAATTGATTCATTTAGCAACTTGGTGGACTTTGCTTGCTTCTGCATTTCCTGACATCAAAAGACCTGGCTTTTTTTTTTTTTTTAACTGACAAAGGATTAAACAAAATCAACCTTTGTTGTATGAAAAGTGGTCATTTTCAGGATACTACAGTGTTTTCCAGTCGATGATAAGCAACTGAGCGAAAGGTGAAAAGTACCATTTGCTTCCTGTTCCTATGTAAAAAAATTAAGGTAGCAGCAGTCTTGAACTGTTACTTTGTCACTGAGGAATTATGTGCTGTAACTGACTTAATTAGCTGAATTTCTCCGAAAACAGTCAATTTTAAGCCGTAACAAGAATCTTCTGATTTTAGCTGCCACTTATCTCATAGTGCAAAGTTAGGAATAACTTACTATCTAATCTGAGAGAGAGAACTGAAATGTTGATGTCAAGGAACGTAATCTACTCAATGAAATATCCAAGAAGGAGCTCAGAAAAATACTGACTTGGAAGGTGAATCAGTTCATATATACGAACACATACTTGGTAATGCCTTTTGTCATTCTTTTTTATTTCTAATATCAGGAATTGCTGTTAACTGCAAATATCCTTTACTCTCGTGAAATAATTAGGATTACTAGTGTGTTACACGTACTATTAGTGCCCATGCTTTTGTGAAGAGTGTATGCTTATTTTATTTATATAATTTAAGTTCAAATAGACCTGTCTGGGAGAATGTTATTTCATTGTCCTGGCCAGGAACTCTTATTACCAACTCTTGTTTTGCAGTAGATCAGTTGTCTTGAAATGAACTAGATTACTTGGAGGCCACTATCCTTTTTGCTTTGAAGAGGACTTGAAATATTCTGAAACCAAAATTTGTACAGCAACAGGAGCCTAGTATCAAAAATGTATCTTTAAATAGATAAGAGCATGACTGCCCTAAGCCCAACCTTTACACTGGCTCAGAGTAAAAAGATTTGGATCACAATATGCATCCTGTATGTGTGTGTCTGACTGAGACTTTGAGATTTGTGCCCAAGTATATTTATATTTCTCTATGACATTCTGCTTTTGTACCAGGAGTACTCTGCTCTCTATCTGTCCTCTAATACTTATTGGATAGTAATTTTAAAATATTTTATCTATTGCTATATTTTAACTTACTAGTAAAATAAAGATCATATCTTGGAAAAAATTGTGGAATAACTCACTGCCTATATGTGGAAATGTTTGGGGTTTGATGAAGCCAGAGTAAAAGTAGTAAACATCAGAGGTGCTTACTTACCGGAATACTTAGAATACCAAATAGTAACCTGAAATAAACATCATGTTTAAAATAGATTAACATACTGCTGCTTCAATAGTTTTGATTTAAAAATAGGCAGTAATTTTTAATTAGTAAAAATTGAACATAGCAGTGTGTGTTACTCTACTGGAACAAGGAATGCTTATATGGGATTGGGTTCTGGAAGGGACAATGATTCTCCAGTAATTCCAGTGAGTTCTCAGTCCTTATCTTATTCGACCTATCAGTAGCATTTGGTCCTGTTGATCTTTCTTCCTTGAAGCACTTTCTTACCTTGGCTTGCAGGATACCACTTCTTGGTATTCCTGCTACCTCACTGTCCATTCCTTCTCAGCCTCCTTTACTATCTTCATTTCTTTTGCATCTGTAAGTATTAAATTGACTTTGGACTTATCCCTTGGATTTTTTTTCTTTTTTCTTTTTTTGTCTATATGTACTCAGTCTCTTAATAATCTCATCCAGGAGTGTCTCTAAATGCATTTTTTTTTTTTTTTTTTTTTGGGATGGAGTCTCGCTCTGTCGCCCAGGCTGGAGTGCAGTGGCCAGATCTCAGCTCACTGCAAGCTCTGCCTCCCGGGTTTACGCCGTTCTCCTGCCTCAACCTCCCAAGTAGCTGGGACTACAGGCGCCCACCACTGTGCCTGGCTAGTTTTTTGTATTTTTTTAGTAGAGACGGGGTTTCACCATGTTAGCCAGGATGATCTCGATCTCCTGACCTCGTGATCCACCCGTCTCGGCCTCCCAAAGTGCTGGAATTACAGGCTTGAGCCACCGTGCCCGGCCTCTAAATGCATTTTTATGTACTGACAACTCCCAGATTTTTAATCTTTAACTTAGACCCCTTCTCTGAACTCCAGACTTGTATATTCAGCTGCCTACTTTACATCTTCATGTGATGGTCTAATAGGCATCTCAGAATTAACTTGGCCAAAATAAAATTTTTGCTGTTTACAAACAAACCATCTCCTCTCTCAGTATTACTAAGTGGGTTTTCCACGCTTCAAGTTTTTCCAAATCTTGGAGTCACCCTTGGCCCCTCTCTTTCAATCTTATATTTAGCTCATTATCAAATACTATTGACTCTATCTTTAAATTTTGTTCAGAATCTGAAGACTTCTACTTACCACCACCCTGGTCTAATTTACCATTGGTTTATGGCAATTGCTTCCTAACTAGGCTCCTTGCTTCTGTCCTTAACCCTTGGCTGTTTTCAACTGATCAGCCAGAGTAATCCTTTTAAAATGTAAGTGAAGATCACTGTAGTCAAATGGCCTCCCATTTCATCAGTGAAAAATACAAAGTCTTTTGCACTTGCCAGTTTCTCTGCCTGAAGTCTTCTTCCAGGTGTCTCCATGGCTTACCCTTTCTCTTCCTTCAGGTCGTTTCTAAAAAGGGAATGAGGCCTTTCATGACCATCCTATTTACAAGTCAAACTTGAAGCGTTTGCCATGTTGTCCAGGCTGGTCTCGAACTACTGACCTCAAGTGATCTCCCCCACCTTGGCCTCCCCAAGTGCTGGGATTACAGGTGTGAGCCACCATGCACGGCCAGCAACTTTGTTTTTTTAGAGTGGTTTTAGGTTACAGAAAAATTGAGCAGAAAGAGCAGCGGGCTGTCACTCCCTTTTCACTCTCTCCCATGCTGTTTCTTCTCTTATTAACATCTGGCATTAGTGTGGTACATTTGTTACAATTGATGAAAAAATATTGATAAATTATTGTTAACTAAGATCCATAGTTTACATTAGGGGTCACTCTTTGTGTTATTATACAGTATAGTTTCACTGTCCTCCAAATCCCTTCTGCTCTACCTGTTCTTCCTTCTTCCCCTTCCTTCCGCACTCTCTTCCCTGGTGACCACTGACCTTTTTACTGTTTCTATATATAGTTTTGCTTTTTCCGAAATCTCGTATCGTTGGAATGATGCAGTATATAGCCTTTCATACTATACTGGTTTCTTTGACTTAGCAATATGCATTTAAGGCTCCTCTGTGTCTTTGTAGCTTGATACCTCATTTCATTTTGTTGTTGAATAATTTTCTATTGTATGGATGTACTGACAGTTTATCCGTTCACTTATTGAAGAATATTTTGGTTGGTTCCAAGTTTTGGCAGTTACAAATAAAGCAGCTGTAAACATTTGCACATGTGCATAGAAGTTTTCAAGTCATTTGGATAATGGAGTGCATTTGATTGATCATCTGTTAAGCTTTGTAAGAAGCTGCCAAACTATCTTCCAAAGTGGGCTGTACCATTTTTGCATTCCCACCATCAGCGAATGAGAGTTTCTGTTGCTTCACAGCTTCACCAGCATACGGTGTTCTCAGTGTTTTGGATTTTATCCATTATACTAGGTGTGTGGCAGTATCTCATAATTTTAGTTTATAGTTCCCTAATAACATATGATGTTGAATATCTTTTCACATGCTTATTTGCCATCTGTGTTATCTTTGGTGAGATGTCTGTCAGATCTTTTGCCTGTTTTAAATATGATCGTTTGTTTTCTTATTGTTGAATTTTAAGAGTTCTTTGCATAATTTAGATGCAAGTCCTTTATCAGATACGTGTTTTGCAAATATTTTCTTCCATCTGTGGCTTGTCTTTTCTTTAGCTTTTTGTTTTTACAGTACTTCCTGACCTTCTCATATTGCAGTAAGCTCCAGGTTCATCTTGTATTTTCCCTGCTGAGCCCTTGGAGTCGTTTCTCCAAGAAGCTGTGGTTCCTGATTCCTTTTAATGTGTAATGATTATTTAGAAAGCTATATCTGGTCATTGGGTTTATTTGTTACTACTGAGGTGTTACTGTTTCTAGGCCCTCTGGTGACTAGCAATAGATAATATGTGTATATATGCTACTGATTCATGTGTATGCACATATCTACATTTGTTTCTGTGTCTATTCATCACTGTACACATACTAAGCTGAATATGAGTTTATATGGATATCTCCGACTCTTTTCGATATCGCAGTGTTCATTTTAGCCTTCCTTTCTTGCTTATTTGTAACTTCTCTCTAACATGAGAAACCTGGCTCCTATGGTCCATTGTCCATTTACTTATTTATTTATCCCAGTACACATATAAAGCAATTTCAGAATTGTTTGCCTGTATCTCCTGTGAGAAACAAATTTAACCAACTAGTTAATCCAAGGTTGATTGGATTATTTGTATACATGTATTCACATATACACATATTTATAATAACTTACATTAGAGCCATTATAGTATGGTACAAGAAAGACTAAGTATTCTAATCTAATACATACAAGCTGGGCAAGGTATTTAACCTGATTAGGTCTTATTTTTGTACTTGGTAATTTTTTACATACTTAGAAAACATTGGCCGGGCATGGTGGCTCACTCCTATAATCCCAACTCTTTGGGAGGCCAAGGTGGTTGGATCGCCTGAGGTCAGCAGTTCGAGACTAGCCTGGACAACGTGGTAAAATCCTATCACTGCTGAAATAACAAAAATTAACTGGGTGTGGTGGCAGGCACCCATAATACTAGCTACTCCAGAGGTTGAGGCACGGGAATTACTTGAACCCTGGAGGTGGAGTTTGCAGTGAGCTGAGGTGGCATCACTGCACTCCAGCCTGGGCAACAGAGCAAGACTGTCTCCCCCCCCCCCAAAAAAAAAAAAATTGAGGATTCAAGAGGAAACATTTTTCAAGCGATGAATTTTAAAAAAGCTATCTCTTTCTTTTCCAGTCCCATTTTATCTTTGTGTAAATCCTTTTTTATTTTACTTATTTTTTCATCTTGCAAATGGAATGACATGTTGATTTTTTTTTTTGTTTTGTTTTGAGACAAGAGTCTCACTCTGTCTCCTAGGCTGGAGTGCAATGGTACGTTCTTGGCACACTGCAACCTCCGCCTCCTGGGTTCAAGTGATTCTCCTGCCTCAGCCTCCTGAGTAGCTGGGATTACAGGCACCTGCCACCACACCAGCTAATTTTTTTGTATTTTTAGTAGAGATGGGGTTTCACCATGTAGGCCAGGCTGGTCTCGAACTCCTGACCTCAAGTGACCCACCTACCTCAGCCTCCTAAAGTGCAGGTATTACAGCTGTGAGCCGCCACACCTGGCCAACATGCTAATTTTTTAAATGTGAGTTTTTGCTTACTTTATTGACATCTTTACATGTCAATAAAAATACTGTTTTTTTTTTATTATTTTCAGTTTGGTTTTTTATTTAATTAGTCATTCTTTTAAAAAAATTTATTTATTTTTTAGAGATGGGCCATTGCTATGTTGCCCAGGTCCTGGACTTGAACTCTTGGACTTAAGCCATCCTCACACCTCAGCTTTCTAAGTAGCTAGGACTACAGGTGCATGCCATTATGCCTGGCTGCCCCCTTGGTTTTATCTCCTGTTTTGTATCCTATTTCTGTGCCAGTGTGGATGCTTAAGGTCTCCAGTATTCAGCATAAACTCTCAGGGTAAAAGCCAATTTACTGCTGTCTTACATTCCTCAATTCCCAGTTTCACTTCACTTTGGGCCTTTGTGGAATCCTTCCTTTTGTGTTAGTTCAACAAAATGTTAAAAACAAAATTTTTTTTTTTGCTTTGTTTTTAATCAGGAGTGTTCAGGGTATCTGCTCTTCATTATGCCAATAACAGAAGTCTCTAACTCACTGAGCAGTCCACAATGTGGATGTGCCGTAAAGTTTCCTTACTAAGGAAGTGACTGAGAAATATATTCAATTAAACAAAAATTAAAGTAGAAAAAATTCAATTTATTTCTACTTTCTTCCGTGCTAAAAATTACAACATAAAAATTCAGTAACTTTCCCCACCTGTGGAGTTAGGCAAAGAAGCAAGATAGGCTCATTCTTATGTCTCTTCTATGCTGCTTAATTTGTGGATACCCTGAAACCTAAATGCTATTAGGATACGTTTTTAGATACCCTCTAAAAATTTCCCACCCAAAGTGAACTTGTCATAAGCATTTTGTTGTTTCTGAATAGCATGTGTCTAGGTGACCATACTTTGGAAAGTGTGTCCAAAATGCAGCAGTGCAACTGATCTGGGATTGTGTTTTGGGCAGGTAAACAACGGTTTTGATTCATACTGAGTTATAAGAAAGTGGAAGTTGTACCAAACTGCAGGACGATTTAGAAAACGGAGTCTGGTGTTTCTCAAATAATCAAAACCAAAGCCATCAGAATTATGTTTTCAAATGGCATAATTACAAATAAATGAAGAAGTGAAATAGCAGGTTACAAGTCCTTGAGAGTGGTCATTGCAGAGGCACATGGCATTACTTTCCAGGTCAAAGAAGAGGCCTTTTGCAAAGCATCGACTCGAATTCAGGTTATATAATCCTGAGTATTTGAAGCATATTATCTGTATATTATTTGTCATGAGAGGATACTTTCCCTCTTTGTGGTTTATTTTTCCTTATTGGTACATTTTGAACTCTAGAATTCTTTATTTACTATTTGGCTTTCCATAAACAATCAGGCAGAATGACTATGAGATTCTGTGCATTGAGAAACTGTGTACATAAGACTTGCTTATGAAAAGACTCATATTATCATGATAAATCCTTTCTCTCCACATAGTATCTGATAATCCAATGCCCCTTTAAACAATAGGAAAGATGTTTTCCAAATACTTTTTTTCAGAAATCAGATGTTTCTTGCAGCCCTTTCCAATCTTCATACAATATATCTTTGCCATTTTTTAAATTGAGGACTAAACCAAACTTTCCATAAGTTTTTGTGTTTGAATTTTTACTGTGTAACTACTCTTTGAGGTAGACATTTGCATTTACCCAACACTCATCCTTGTTTAAAACTTGCGTAGCTGAGATGTCCTTAGGCTTATAGTAGTAAGTTGGCCAGCTTCGGTGGAATCTCTCTGGCCTTTGAAGTTGGCACAGTCCAATATAGCTACCTCAAAGGATATGTGGTCATGGAAAAACATGTTTTTGTTGTTGAGTGTTCTTGCTTTCTAGTAATTTTATTTTCTGCTCAAGAGATTTAGTATCTGTTCAGATACTTTATTTTTAAAGGCCACATAAGTAATGACTTGACCTCTAATCTTAGCTTTGAAATTTTCCCAGACACTAATAAAGATGATGTCTGATGACCTTTTGAGAATAGTACTCATTGGCCAGCTATCAGTGCTACTTAAAAATGCATATTTTACTCAAAAAATTATTGCCATGGCTAAAAGACTTTCTCAGTAAAATCACATGTTATGACATAATTTGGTGACTCTTGCACCTTGTTTTAGAATAGTTTTTACACGGCATTACTGAGACTTAATACTGTTCAAAACAACTCTTCTCTTCAAATACAAATATGAGTTAGTTCTGAGAAAAGTATTCTGTAAACCATAATCTTATTTGAAATAGCACCTGTCTCTTGGATCCAGTAAGAATATTTTAGACATGAAGGGTTCTATAGTAAAAGACCTAGAATTAATCCTTGTTTTGCATGAATGTGGGCTATCTTTCCTGTAAATATACAGTAAGGTTTTTACAAATAATCAAGTTACTACTGAAGACTAAGATCATCAGTTAAATTATCTGGGCTGGGCTGGGCGCAGTGGCTCACGCTTGTAATCCCAGCACTTTGGGAGACCAAGGCAGGCAGATCACGAGGTCAGGAGATCGAGACCATCCTGTCTAACATGGTGAAACCCTGTCTCTACTAAAAAATAGAAAAAATTAGCCAGGCATGGTGGTGGGCGCTTGTAGTCCCAGCTATTCGGGAGGCTGAAGCAAGAGAGTGGCATGAACCCGGGAGGCGGAGCTTGCAGTAAGCCAAGATCGTGCCACTGCACTCCAGCCTGGGCGACAGAGTGAGACTCCGTCTCAAAAAAACAAACAAACAAACAAAAAAAACCAAAAAATTATCCGGGCTGGCCGCATTATATAAGCTTAATAATTAGTGGAGTAAAAGAAGTTCATCGGATTGTATTAATATATGTGGTAAGGCTTAGTTATGAAGAAGAGGGGAAAAGGCAGTTTCCTTTCAGGGGTTGGGGCATAGCTAATTGCCCTTTTTGGTCTGTTTTTACTTGTCTTATATCTATAATAACAGACTGTCTTGATAAGAACCCACCTAGGCACAATGATGTTTTTGTGGGGTTGGCAGAGGAAACTGCATGTTGCTACCTTGATATGTTTCCTCGTTTGGCTTTTTGTTAAGAGATGATGTTTAGTTCTTTGTTGCTGAACTCTGTTAGTGCAAAGAGAAGAAAAGTCTTGCTTAATTAACTGCAATATTAAATTGAAATCTATTTTAGCTTCCTTAGACAGTCCTGAAAGAGATTTGCATAACTGGGGTCTTCCCTTGGTTCCAGTGGAGGGGAAATATTTCAGTTCACTTACTTGAGGCCGTAAAAGTTTGTTCTTCCTTTTCCTGCAGCAAGAATTGTGAACATAAAGTCATGAAACAGATTCAGTGTTAATTTTTAAAACGTCTCCATATTTCCACTCTCATCAGTGGCAAATAATGTGCCTGACAGTAAAATGGAAAAAGTTGAAAATTTCCACTTGTACATTTTGAGCTTTTCAGAGGTACTATGCACTCTGGAAATAATAATAAAAGATACTAAGGCTTATACAGTGCTTTTTGTTTGAGGAACTCATATAAACACTAATGCATTGATCTTAACAACAGTACTTGATTGTGACTTTAAAAGGTCATGAGTTACTGCTGCTTTTTTTTTTTTTTTTTTTTTTTTACAAAAAAAAAAGATGGAGGGGCACTCCACTTTACAAATATTGTTTAAAAAATATCTAGATAAAAATTGAAACAGATAACTGAAAAAACAAAACTTATAGGGTTTTTTTTTGTTTGTATGTTGACTTTTCTTTGGCCTATGATATATTTTTATTCCTTTATTATTTTTTCTTTTACATATGAATCTACTTGAAGCCTGATTTTCTTTTCTTTTCTTTCTTTCTTTCTTTTTTTTTTTTTTATGTTTTTAAGACAGGATCTTGCTCTGCTACCCAAGCTGGAGTGCAGTAGCACAATCATGGCTCGCTGCGGCCTTGACATCCCAGTCTCAACTGATCCTCTCACCTCAGCCTCCCGAGTAGCTGGGACTACAGGCGTGTGCCACTATGCCCGGCTAATATTTTAAATTTATTTTTTGTAGAGATGGGGTCTCATCATGTTGCCTGGACTGGTCTTGAATTCCCAGGCTCAGGCAATCCTCCTGCCTCGGCCTCTCAAAGTGCTGGGATTACAGGTGTGAGCTACTGTGCCCAACTCCCGCCACCCCCACCCCTTTTTTATTTTAATGAGACAGGGTCTTGCTATGTTGCCCAGACTAGCCTCAGACACCTGGGCTCAAACAATCCTCCTACCTCAGCCTCCTGAGTATCTGGGACTGTAGGCCCGCACCCCTGTTCCCTGCCTGATTCCTATATTAAATAAGAAAGCAGAATCTACTTTTAAGCCTTTATTCCTACTCAGCCAGGAAGGTTTAAACTTGTGGTGGTTTCCTGAGCTTGACATATTATGTTAATATGCATTTGTCCTTTTAGTTTGTTCAGGTCAATATTTGTGGTATGTAGCTATTGATCTCGATGAATACAATAGTCATGTGGCTTAATTTTCAACATTCTTGTGTTTCATAGGTTTATTCTTCAGTCCAAGGAAGCAATTCACAATCAGCTGTTAGAGAAGCAGAAAATAGCAGAAGAAAAAATTAAAGAACTAGAAGTAAGTTTTTATTGGCAATAGGAGTTAACTTTTGGGAGAAAGTAGTAATGTTATTGTGTCATATTAAATGAAAATGTATGCCTGCCTGCCAAAGTAATGTCATACTATTTTTATTTTTTATAATTACGTTGGAGCCGTGAAGCTGTCATATTCATATTCATAGCGTGTATAAGACCAAAACAAGAAAAAGAATAGTCTCTTCTTTGGAACTGTAGAGAATTTTGATGAGATGGTTTTAACCTGAATGTATTTTGTTCATTGCCCTTGAATGTGTTTATTCTTTAAAAAAAAAAAAAAAAACCATAAACAAAATGTGATGTATATTTAAACAACACATATGTATTGGATTGTGGTGGATAGGCAGGAGAGTGGGTAATAATGATAAATTTTAGAGGATCTTGGTATAGGGTCTTTTTTACACGTTGTAATTCCTTTAACCTAAATTAGGTTCTATATAAGGACAAAGTAGCAAGCTGTAACCAATTAGCTATCTGAAAGATAGTGCTCCAATGAGAACAATTTTTTCTTTTTAGCTAGGGAAAAAGATGATAGGTAACAGTAAGCAAATCTTTGGAAATACTACTTTATTATTGTTATTATTATAGTTTATTTATACATTAAGACCTTTAGTAAGATATTCTTCTTGGGCTTTGGTGAAAGGCCCATCCTGTGTATAGTAAAAGTTAGACTGGACAAAAAGCTGGTTATTACTTCTTACGGACCAAGATTTCCCAACATGTGGGTGGATACATTGACTTCATAGGTCATTTCATCTAATTTCTGTGAGTACTGTTTGAGGCAGAGGATCAGAATCTAACTCATCTCTGCTGAATTTGGGAGCTACAACCTACAACAAGGATTTCTTAGGTTCACTGAATTGGCCTGGCCTGGGAGTATGTAGTATCTTAGATTACTTAGGCTTATTTTTGACTACTGATAGTTGAAACAAACTTGGTAATAGATTTGTAGCTTAGAAAAGTATATTGTAAAAACAAGACAAAAAAGCAAAAAAACTAAGTAAAGGAAAAACAGCCTGTGATAACCAGGTTATTGTTGTGTCCTATTTTAACATTTTAATCAGCTTAACTGTTTTAAGAGGTTCAATTTGATATCTTGTGTTTTTACTCATAAGAAACAATTAAAAACCCAAACAAAATCATTTCATGTAGATAAAACAAAATGCATTTTTGCAACTGTTGGTAAATATATTTAAAATTGTCCTAATGAAATAAGTAGTGAGGTAATGTGTATACAATTCTCTTTATGAAAACAAACATTTGTGTATGAATATTGAAGATGATATGTAAGGATATATATTAAATTGTTAATACTGTTTCCCCTAAAGAAATTAGATGGGACGTAGGGGTAAATGATTTTTTCTTTTTCTTTCTTTCTTTCTTTTTTTTTTTTGAGATGGAGTTTCACTCTTGTTGCGCAGGCTGAAGTGCAGTGGTGTGATGGCTCACCGCAACCTCCACCTCCCGGCTTCAAGCGATTCTCCTGTCTCAGCCTCCCGAGTAGCTGGGATTACAGGCATGCACTACCACGCCCTGCTAATTTTGTATTTTTAGTAGAGATAGGGTTTCTCCTTGTTGGTCAGGCTGGTCTCAAACTCCCAACCTCAGGTGATCTGCCTGCCTCAGCCTCCCAAAGTGCTGGGATTATAGGCATGAGCCACCGCTCCCAGCCTTGATTTTTTTCTTATAATTTCTGTGATAATAAATTGTAACAAATATATATTAACTTTTGTTTTTAACTTTTATGATTAAAAAATCAGCAGAGCAGGCACAGTGGCAAATGTTTGTAGTCCCAGCTGTGGGAGGCTGAAGCAGGAGGATTGCCTGAGGCACTGCAGCCTGGGCAACGTAGCAAGACCTTGTCTCTTTAGGGGGAAAAAAACAACAAAAACAAACCAAAAAAAAAAAAAAAAAAAAAAAAAACAAACCCCCAATTATCAAGGTGAAATTGCCACAGGTGATGATTTTATCAATACTGTACTGCTCAGTTCTGGTGAGTATTAAGAAGTTTATTTTCTAAAAGTTTCCTTTTGTTGAGTGTCTCAAATACTGGTAGAATATTTTATATTTTAGAAAGTTCTTTTTTCTTTTTTAATTTTTCATTTTACATGTTATTTACATTATAAAAGCAATAGAAGTACACCATAAATAAAGAAAATAAAATATAAAACAAATGATTAAACAATGAAAATATTACTGTTTTTCCACCCTCAGTGCATCCAAATGTCACCTCTACAGTTTCTGTATCATTCCAAACTTCTATATTTATATAAAGACATTCATACATGCATATACACAACATTTTTTTAAAAGAGGAATTATGCTATATATACTGTTTTCCATCATTTGACAATTTATCTTTCTACTTTAGTAATGTAAATCCAGTTTATACACAATTTCTTTTTTCTGATTCCCATCATCATAGGCTCCTTACCATGAGCCTTATTTCAGCATTTAGTGTATTCTCCAGTACTTTTCTAACATTTAACAGTATCACCCAGTGTATACTCCCCTCTCTTCCCTGAAACAATCCTATACTTTTCCACTGCCACAACTTTATAGTTTTATTACTTCAGCACACCCCCACATATGCACTCATGCGCATATACACTGTTAATTGTGGTGTTCAAATTTTCTATGTATCTTACTGAATTATCATCTGCTTATTCATATCATCTGCTTACTGCGGGATGTGATGAATCTTCTATGACAGTGTTTATCAGTTTCTCCTCAGTCTGTCAGTTTAGTGGGCAGTGATATTTAGAGACTACAGTGTTGGGGGCAAGTGCTTGTTATTACCGTATACAAAGTTTGGAGCTTATTTTTTTTGTTGTTGTTGTTGTTTTTGCTTTTTTTGAGATGGAGTCTCATTCTGTCGCCTAGGCTGGAGTCCAGTGGTGCTTCTTGGCTCACCGCAACCTCTGCCTCCCAGGTTCAAGCGATTCTTCTGCCTCAGCCTCCTGAGTACCTGGGACTACAGGCCCACCACATCTGGCTAATTTTTGTATTTTTAGTAGAGACGGAGTTTCACTATGTTGGCCAGGCTGGTCTCGAATCCTGATCTCGTGATCCACCCACCTTGGCCTCCCAAAGTGCTGGGATTACAGTTGTGAGTCACCACGGCCGACTGGAGCATGTGTTTTATTCTGTTTTATATTAGGAATTTCTCAGCTCTTCTCTTTATATTCATTTATTTTTTGTTTTGAGATGGCGTCTTGCTCTGTTGTCTAGGGTGGAGTGCAGTGGCATGATCTTGGCTCAATGCAGCCTCTGCCTTCTGGGTTCAAGCGATTCTCCTGCATCAGCCTCCCGAGTAGCTGGGATTACAGCCACCATGCCTGGCTACTTTTTGTATTTTTAGTAGAGACAGGGTTTCACCATGTTGGCCAGGCTGGTCTTGAACTCCTGACCTCGTGATCCACCCACCTCAGCCTCCCAAAGTGCTGGGATTACAGATGTGAGCCACAGCACCCGACCTCTCAGCTCTTTTAAAGATAACCATTCTACTGACTTGTGGCTTCCACTGTTGCTGTTAAGAAGTCATCTGTTAGTCTAATTGTTGTTAATTTGTCTTTTCTCTCTACCTGTTTTTACTTGTCTATGTCTTTCATGCTTTGTAGTTTCTCTGGGATGTGTTTAGGTGTCAATTTATTCCTTTTTATTTTAATGTATTTTTTAAAAATTTGAGATGGGTCTCACTCTGTCACTCAGGTTGGCTTGCAGTTGGGTGATCTCAGCTCACTGCAGCCTCCACCTCCCAGGCTTAAGCAATCCTCCCACCTCAGCCTTCCAAGTAGCTGAGACCACAGGCACGCCACCACGCGTGGCTAATATTTTTTTCTTTATCTTACTCAGAATTTGTTGGGTTTCCTGAGTCTGAGGATTAGTGTTTTTTTTAAAATAAATTCTGGAAAATTTGTATTTCTGAAGATTACTTCTTTCTTATTTTGTTTATTAATGGTATTTCCTTTTGGAATTTTTTCCCACCTTTAAACTGGCTGCTACCACCATCTACAGTAGGATATTAACTGATTTTAGCATGTCCAGCTTTCTCTCATTCAGTTCTTTTAGCGTATTTAAGTTAGAATGACCTTTCTAAAATGTTAAATCTGGTCATATTACTCTCATGTAAAACCAATTGTTGTTCTTAGGGTTAAGTTCAAACTATTTTTTTGAGATGGAGTTTTGCTCTTGTTGCTCGGGCTGGAATGCAATGGCACGATCTTGGCTCACTACAACCTCCATCTTGGGTACAAGTGATTCTCCTGCCTCAGCCTCCTGAGTAGCTGGGACTACAGGCATGTGCCACCATAACCAGCTAATTTTTTTGTATTTTTAGTAGAGACAAGGTTTCAACATTTTGGCCAGTCTGGTCTTGAACTCCTGACCTTGGGTGATCCACCCGCCTCGGCCTCCCAAAGTGCTAGGATTATAGGTGTGAGTGATCCATTCCACCCAACCAGTTCAAACTTTTTGACATACCGTGAAGGCCTTTAAAGATATGATTTCTGTTTATTTCTCTCATCCCTCTCTTTTCTTCTGCCTTCTCTTACACTGTATGATTTAGCCATGCAAAACCATTCTTCTCAGTCTTTCTTTCTTTTTTTTTTTTTTTTTTTTTTGAGACAGTGTCTTACTCTGTCGTGCAGGTGGGAGTGCAGTGGTGCTATCTTGCCTCACAGCAACCTCTGCCTCCTGGGTTGGAACAATTCTCCTGCCTTAGGCCCCTGAGTAGCTGGGATTACAGGTGTGTGCTACCATGCCCAGCTAATTTTTGTATTTTTAGTAGAGACAGGATTTCACATGTTGGCCAGACTGGTCTTGAACTCCTGACCTCAGGTGTTCCACCCACCTCTGCCTTGCAGAGTGCTAGGATTAGAGGCATGAGCCACAGCGCTCGGCCAATACTCTCAGTCTTTGGAGCTTACTCTTTTTTCATTCTACTAGATCTTTGAAAAGTAGTTATCTTTACTTGGGAACTTCCTCCTTCTGCCTTTATCAACTCCATCTACTAATCCTTCAGATCTTAGTATAGAGTTACTTCTCCTGAGAAGCATTTTCTGATTCCTCAGTCTTAAGTTAGGTGCTTCTTTCTTGTGTTCTCTGTTTACTCTGTTAGTTTCTTAGCACATTGTAGAGATTTGGAAATATGAACTCTCACAAGTTGAGTAAATCATAAATATGGTTTCCTATTACTTTGGAAGCTTGATACAGATTTAGAGCTCTCAATGATTTTCCCCAAGTCCTTGGTGTTCTCCTCATTCAAAATCTGCAGTCTCTTCTTCTAGACCTAGTGTTTCTTGCCAGTCTAATCTACTTCATTTTAATCCTCTTTAATTATCGTCGTTGTCATCATCATCATCAGTTTCTCTCCTGAGATACCCTGAATTAAGTTGGGGAGGCACATTTTATACCCAACTCTGTAGACAAAGGCCAGGCTATTTCTATTTACCGTGTTTTCTTCTCTGAAAGAGTAAGGTTCATGTTGGTTGGGGTCAGAGTTCCAGTTTTTGATCAAAGCTATTAACTTGTTTTACTGATTTGGCCCACTGAGTATGCTTCCCCACCCTCTACCCACAGTTTGTGTAGATGGCAGGAGGACCAAACGTTTTCCATGACATAGGTGCTGGTCTGATTCAGGTTCTCTAATCTGATAGCCCATTTTCATTAGTATTTGCTAGGTTCCCTTTTACCCAGCTTTGTTCTTTCTGTTTCTTTATACTTGCCCTCTCCTGATTTCATTTTTCTGGTCTTTATGAGTGCAAAGCTTACCTAGAATTTGTGTAGCTTTTTATAGCTTTGTCATGCTGTGCCCTATGTCATCAGCCAGCCAAGTGGCCTCATCTGCTGGCCCTTGTCTCTTATAGGCAGGGGTGGAGGTCCTACTTGCCCTCATGTTAATCTTGATAGGGAAGCATATTTCTTATTAGCAGAGTAATCACAAGCACTGTCTTAATGGTGGGAAGATAGTGTTACTGTCTTTTTTTCCTTAGAACTTCTTTGTTGAACCTATGGATTGTACAAAGAATAAAGAAAAAAATAACTTCCTTTTACTTTTTTTTTTTTTTTTTGAGACGAAGTCTTGCTCTGTTACCCAGGCTGGAGTGCGGTATCGCGATCTCGGCTCACTGCAATCTCGGCTCACTGCAATCTCCGTGTCCCAGGTTTAAGTGATTCCCCTGCCTCAGCCTCCCAAGTAGCTGGGATTACAGGTGCCTGGGCTAATTTTTATATTTTTAGTAGAGACTGGGTTTCACCATGTTGGCCAGGCTGATCTTGAACTACTGGGTGATCCAGCTGCTTCAGCCTCCTAAAGTGCTAAGCATGAGCCACTGTTCCCTACCTCTTTTTACATTTTAATACCCCTATGTTAGACTGTTCTTCAGGCCATCATCACTTTAATGGGATTAATTGGGAAGTATTTTCATAACAGGCGCACAATATATGTAGATTTAATTTTTCATTATAAAGGTGATAGATCAAATTCTGGAAGAGAATACATCCTAACCGTGATTAGACCAATGAAGCTGATCCTATTCATGAGAAAATACAAAATGGTGGCTTTAATATAATATGATAGAGTAACCATGTTATTTTTGTCATTTTTTGAGGAAATTTTCTATTTTAAAAAAATACTGATAATAACTTTCTAAAGAAGGTACTGAGTGCATAATACCTAATACAGTACTTGTTGTTGTTTGAAAAGTACCCAAGCGTAATTATTAGAAAATAGCATGACTACAACTGTGATTTGGAATTATGACATGAGTCTCATCTGTCTTTGTAAAATAATTTTCTTTTTATAATGTTTAACATTGATTGGTACAAAGAGAAAGTAGAAGTCTTTTTTGACAAAATCAGTTTTAAAGTTGAGTTAAAACTGTTGATATAGATTGAGGAGATCTGTATCTTCTAAAGAGTGGGAAATCCATCCTCTATTTTTGCTAACCTTTTTGGAGGTAAGCAGGAAATAATTAATGGGACTCTTTTGTAGTTAGGAAAATTTAAATCAGCATTCAGATGATCTAGAGATCAGCTCCTGATCTTCTGAATCTCAACTATTGGGAATTCTTGAGGTAAATGTAAACTTTCAATGATACATTTGAACACATTTTTTGCCACCATTGCCTTACGTTTTTTTTTGTTGTTGTTGTTCCAGGTGGGGGCCAAACGGTTACTGCTTCAACCTAAGTCTTTTATATTTTAGGCACATGCATATACAGGTTAACCAGCTTCCTTCTCCTCTGTCTGCAACATGGTTACCACTCCTTCCACCACCCTTGTTAGCTCAGCAGCAACAGAATAAGAATAAGGAAACCCAGGACATTCTGGCCTGCTTAGCGCCACTTCTGATGCAGAATGTTGCAATCCCAGGGTTGTTGAAATAACTTCCCAGCCCATATCATATGTAAAATCTAAAAGCTGTGTAAAAGTCTTGAAGTGTAAAGTCCCAGCTCTTCCACAGAAATGACAATTTTGGTCAGACAGTGGTTCCTGAAATAAATAGGAAGAATGGCGGTGAGAGAACAGGATAGGAGGTGCCTGTGACACTCTGCAGTTGGCTTAGGTTTGATACTCTGATGAGAACATGCTTTGGAGGGTTTCCCATGATTGAGGAAATTTTACTCTGCCTGTTGAGGACCATTTTTTCCATCGCATGGGTGGTGACTGGTAGGCATTTGGATGGATGCCCAGTTTTGCCCTAAGTATGGCATTTTTGAGCTGGTACTGTTGGTGTATATAGTAGGAGCCCCCATTTGGAGGTAATGTCAGGTGGACTCTACTATATTATAGACACTGATTCTTACCTCTGTTTTCCTCCCTCCCTCCCTCCCTTCCTTCCTTCTTTCTTTTTTTTTGAGATGGAGTCTCGCTCTGTCGCCCAGGCTGGAGTGCAGTGGCCGGATCTCAGCTCACTGCAAGCTCCGCCTCCTGGGTTTACGCCATTCTCCTGCCTCAGCCTCCTAAGTGACTGGGACTACAGGTGCCTGCCACCACGCCCGGCTGATTTTTTGTATTTTTTAGTAGAGACGGGGTTTCTCCGTGTTAGCCAGGATGGTCTCGATCTCCTGACCTCGTGATCCGCCCGGCCCGTCTCGGCCTCCCAAAGTGCTGGGATTACAGGCTTGAGCCACCGTGCCCGGCCGACAGAATGTTTTTAAAACATTAAACAAGAAATGTGCCCGGCAGTTCATCTGCTTGCATATCTCTAAGTTTGTAATCCATTAAAAATTTAGTCATTAATTTTTTTATTGAAATGTAGCATTTAAGAAATATGTGTTAAATAACATATATAGCTTAATAATTATAAAACAAACACGTCAGTTATCCAGGCCAATAAATCAAATGTTGTCAGGAAACCAGAACCCTCCTTGTTATCACTGCCTAATCATATGCCATCCCTGCCTGCCTCTCCCACCAAGTAACTACTACCCTAACTTTTGTGATTATTTCCTTTTTAAAAAATATTTAAAAATATTTTCCTTTTTAAAAAATATGGTTTTACGTACTGCAAGGCACGGTGGCTCACGCCTGTAATCTCAGCACTTTGAGAGGCTGAGGTGGGTGGATCACGAGGTCAGGAGTTCAAGACCAGCCTGGCCAAGATGATGAAACCCCCGTCTCTACTAAAACTACAAAAATTATCTGAGCATGGTGGTGGGCGCCTGTAATCCCAGCTACTCGGGAGGCTGAGGTAGAGAATTGCTTGAACCCGGGAGGTAGAGGTTGCAGTGAGCCAAGATCACGCCACTGCACTCTAGCCTGGTGACAGAGCAAGACTCCGTCTCAAAGAAAAAAAAGATGGTTTTGCTACCTATGGATGTATCTATAAAATAACATAATTTAGGCTGGGCACAGTGGCTGATGCCTGTAATCCCAGCACTTTGTGAGGCTGAGGCAGGCAGATCACCTGAGGTCAAGAGTTCGAGGCCAGCCTGGCCAATATGGTGAAATCCTGTCTCTACTAAAAATACAAAAATTAGCTGGGCCTGGTGGCGCACACCTGTAGTCCCAGCTGCTCGGGAGGCTGGGGCAGGAGAATCGCTTGAACCCTGGCGGTGGAGGTTGCAGTGAGCCAAGATCACGCTATTACACTCCACCCTGGGTGTCACAGCAAGACTCCATCTCAAAAAACAACAACAACAACAAACCAAAAAATATATATATTTTATGTACATAAATATATGTACATAAATATGTACATAAATATTTTATGTATATACATATAATGTATATATATTATATGTATATGTGTGTGTACATATATATAATTTAGCTTGTTGCTGAACTTTACGTGAACAAAATCACGATTGTTTTGCCTCACTTCTTTCGCTCCACATTGTGTTTGTGAAGTACATCGTGTTATCTCTTGAGATTGTGAGTTGTTCATTTCATTGCTGCAAAGTGTTCCGTCATATAGAAGTACCACAATTTATGTATCTAGACAGTCCATTTTTGTTCTTAACAAGTGAAGGTATTCTCATAGAATATTTTTACAGTTTATCTTAGCATCTTGCTAAGATAATTTTCAGAAACTACCCTCCACCCACACTCCAGGAGAGCTTGCATCCTGGAAGGAAGTATAAAACGTCTATACTCCTGATGGTTAAAATTAGCTTGTTGATTTCCTACCTTCTGTAGTAGCTGGATAGCTAGACACTTATGGATGTCTTTTTAAAATTTTTATCTTAGAAATCAATGCAAGATGTAAAATTAATCTCTTTTGTATGTTGTTTTGACTTGGAGAGTCTTGGGTGAAGTGATTTCTCTTATTGTGCATACATTGGGATTTCAAACATGAGTACTTATCTCTTTATAGAGCTCATTTGCATTCTTAACATTTATAAAAATGGATGTTTGTTTTAAAATAGTTTTCAGTTATTTAGGACTTCAGTCTGAGAGAGCCTGCTGGTTGGAAACCCCAGCGTTTATCATGAGCTATATATAGTCTCTATGTCCTGATGTCTTAGGGCTTAATGTAGCTGCAGAATCCTCCTTTGTGGCTTTCAGAGAAGAGCTGGTATGGGTCTGAAAAAACCCACCGTATATGCTCTTTTTCTGTGTGAGCATTTTTTCTTATTAATATTGTAATGCCTTATTCAGTGTGTATGTTATGATCCAAATGCTAAAATTTGCTCAAATATAAAGCATCTGTGATGCATTTTATTTCCTTCATAGAAGTATTTTAGATCTGATGAGAACTCAGATATAAGAGTTCAAATAGATTGGTTCTTTTTTTTTTTTTTTTTTTTTTGAGATCGAGTCTTGCTTTTCGCTCTGTCACCCAGGCTGAAGTGGAGTGGCTCAATCTCAGCTCACTGCAAGTTCCACTTCCCGGGTTCATGCCATTCTCCTGCCTCAGCCTCCCAAGTAGCTGGGACTACAGGTGCCTGCCACCATTCCCGGCTAATTTTTTGTATTTTTAGTAGAGACGGAGTTTCACCGTGTTAACCAGGATGGTCTTGATTTCCTGAACCCGTGATCTGCCCGCCGCAGCCTCCCAAAGTGCTGGGATTACAGGCACAAACTATTGTGCCTGACCCATAGATTGGTTCCTTTAACTGGATAGCCTTTCTTATTTATCTTGAAATATATGTTACAGATATTTAGCACACACATTCATACACCCTTGATTTGATCTGTTCCCTGATGGGGCATCTTCATTTTATGATTAAGATGAGAGACTTAAGATAATTGGATTTGCATTCCAGTTAGCCCAGATTTCAGCTTTTTGCATCTTGTTTCAGTTATTCTTTTCTTCTTGGATACATTGAGTGCTTGTTGCTCTCCTTGGAATACTTATCTGTCCCCACACCCAACTATTCCTTTGAATGCTTTAGGGAGTTGTTGACCTCAGCCTTCATTGTTACACGCTTTATATGGTCTGTAATCTTCCCTGTCTAACCATATGTCCTTAGCCTCCTCCCTCCCATGCCTGGATTCCTCAAATCATTTTCAGGCTGCCTAGAGAATGATTTGTTTTAATGAGTTAGACTTTGGATTTTCTTTCATGTCATTACATACTTCCTTGCCAAGTGAATCAGGGCACTTTTCCTTATCCTAGATTCTTAAGCTCTGATCAGTCTCTGTTCTCACATCACAGGAGTCCTCCAACCTGAAGTAATAGATACTGGCCATAAAAAGCAAGTTCAGTACTCCATGTGGGGAAGGCCACACCTTTATTAATAAGCATGCTACACGTCAGCTCAGAAAAAGATCCAAGGAAAGGTTGACATTTCAGCCATAAATAGAATTTCCAAGTCTACTAGATTTACAACAGAGCGTTCATTACCCTAAATTCCTAATTTTAAAAGCCTTATGTTAATTTAGGAGTTCCTGGCCGGGCATGGTGGCTCAAGTCTATAATCCCAGCACTTTGGGAGGCCGAGATGGGTGGATCACGAGGTCCGGAGATCAAGACCATCCTGGCTGACACGGTGAAACCTCGTCTCTACTAAAAACAAAAAAGCTAGCCAGGTGAGGTGGCGGGCGCCTGTAGTCCCAGCTACTTGGGAGGCTGAGGCAGGAGAATGGCGTAAACCCGGGAGGCAGAGCTTGCAATGAGCTGAGATCTGGTTACTGCACTCCAGCCTGGGCGACAGAGCGAGACTCCATCTCAAAAAAAAAAAAAAAATTTAGGAGTTCTTCATTCTAACTCTTACTGTTCTCTAAGCCTCAGTTTCCTCATCTATAAAATGAGAATATTGGATTAGAAGATCTCTAGGGTCACTCCAGTCACTTCTATTAAGTTTATTGTTATAATCTTGGTCTTTTTCTAAGTTATCATTTTTTTTTTTTTTTGAGACGGAGTCTCGCTCTGTTGCCCAGGCTGGAGTGCAGTGGCCAGATCTCAGCTCACTGCAAGCTCTGCCCCCGGGGTTTACGCCATTCTCCTGCCTCAGCCTCCCGAGTAGCTGGGACTACAGGCGCCCGCCACCTCGCCCGGCTAGTTTTTTGTATTTTTCAGTAGAGACGGGGTTTCACCATATTAGCCAGGATGGTCTCGAGCTCCTGACCTTGTTATCCGCCTGTCTCGGCCTCCCAAAGTGCTGGGATTACAGGCTTGAGCCACTGCGCCCGGCCCTGAGTTATCATTTTAGGAGCAAAAATGCCTCCTTAAAATGAAAAGATGGAAGAA
The DNA here is from genome assembly GCF_002776525.5 of Piliocolobus tephrosceles. Classification (NCBI taxonomy): domain Eukaryota; kingdom Metazoa; phylum Chordata; class Mammalia; order Primates; family Cercopithecidae; genus Piliocolobus; species Piliocolobus tephrosceles. Next base: position 178,316,461 of record NC_045437.1, read on the forward strand.
AGCAAAACAAAACAAAAACAATTTCCTTTGTCCAGATCATTGTCTTAATTTAAAAAGTTAAAGGCGGGTCACAGTGCCTCACGCCTATAATCCCAGCATTTTGGGAGGCCGAGGGGGGGTGCAGATCACCTGAGGTCAGGAGTTCGAGACCAGCCTGACCAACATGGAGAAATGCCGTCTCTACTAAAAATACAAAATTAGCCAGGCGTGGTGGTGCATGCCTGTAATCCCTGCTATTCGGGAGGCTGAGGCAGGAGAATCGCTTGAACCCGGGAGGTAGAGGTTGCGGTGAGCCGAGATCATGCCATTGCACTCCAGCCTGGGCAACAAGAGTGAAACTCCATCTCAAAAAAAAAAAAAAAGTTAATGAGGCTGGGTGCCATGGCTCATACCTATAATCCCAGCACTTTGGGAGGCTGAGGCAGACAGATCTTTTGAGCCCTGGAGTTCGAGACCAGCCCGGGCAACAAAGTGAGACCTCATCTCTACAAATAATTTAAAAAATATCTGGGCATGGTGGTGCATGCCTGTGGTCCCAGCTACTGCAGAGACTGAGATGGGAGGATTGCAGTGAGCCTTGATAGCGCCACTGTACTCCAGCCTGGGTGACAGAGTGAGACCCCCATCTCAAAAAATATATAAAAAATAGAAAGTTATTTGGAATCCTATTTTTGAAGCTAAAATGAAAGTAGTTATCTACCTATATCTAAAATGTAATTCAAGGTGATGGTATCTCTTTTGATACCTTTGCAGTCATTTAAATTACAGAGATATCCATGTAATGGCTTAAAGGTAAACTACATTAGGCATCATCTTGTTTTGGAAATATATTTTCAGATAGAACTGAATAGCTTAACTCCACATACGTAATAGACATGCCCAGGAAGACATCACTTTATTCATTTATAGTGTTTTATCCTATCTTATAAAATATATGATACTTAGAATAGTAGCATGCATGTTCCTGTGTTTAGATTCCTTGAGTGTTTATGAACTTTTTTTGTTGTTGTTGTTGAGATGGAGTCTTACTCTGTCACCCGGGCTGGAGTGCAGTGGCGCAATCTTGGCTCACTGCAGCCTCTGCCTCCCAGATTCAAAGGATTCTCCTGCCTCAGCCTCCTGAGTAGCTGGGACTACAGGGTGCGCCACCGTAACTGGCTAATTTTTGTATTTTGATAGAGATGGGGTTTCACCACCTTGGCCAGGCTGGTCTTGAACTCCTAGCCTCAAGTGGTCTGTCCACCTTGGCCTCCCAAAGTGCTGGGATTACAGGTGTGAGCCACTGTGCCCATCCTGTTCGTGAACTTTTTAATGAATTGTATCTTATTTATTTTTATAACATTTTTTGTGAATTTTAGTTTATCTGCTGATGCAAACAGTTACACCATTTTCATAGAGCTTTTACCATTTTTATCTTACCATTTTATTCATTTTTCAAATGATTTTTGCTATATTATTTCATTTGTAAATAGAATGACTAGGGACGATGCTATGTTGCTAATTACGACTAATTTGAGGTTTCTCCCAGCTCACTTTGTTTTGCTTCCAGTCTCTTACCTGCTGCCAGCATAATCGAAATATTTGAATTCCATCACTGTTCACAAAGCTATTCTTTTGGTTACATAGTCATCTTGTGAGGAAGTTTTTCCAGAATGGACACAGATGCATTGTACTCCTAACCTTTGTGTAAAACAATTTAGTTCATTTGATTCTGCTTTTGTTTTTAAGAAAACTCATGTGGGGGTGGAACAATACTTCCAGGTCAGGAAACATTATCGGTTTCCATTGATGTTTTATACGTAGTCTGTTTTTATATGAAACTCTAAAGGCTCAAACTCTGTGATGCTATAAAGACATGGAAAATGATTCTTCCTTAGGGTTGGAGGAAGTGATGACTAGTGTTTTTTTTGCTGGTAGTATCTGATAATCCCCCCTCCCTTTAGCTATTCTAGGCCTGTTTAGTTGTCGGGCGTTGTCGGACTGAATTGCTAAAAATAACAAATAAGGGGGAGGTGGTTCTAAGGCCAGCCCTGGCTACTGTCTGTAATCTGTTTAATTTAGTTCCTGGGGAGAAAGGGCAAAAAGAACATGGTGCCATTCTTGTTGAATGGATTTTTTGTTTAAAGTGCTCATGAGAACATTGTTTGAGCTCTCCCTTTTCTCAAACCCCACAGGGCTCATGCACCCACATTCACTTAGTGTGGAGCCAGAGCCTGGGGGCTCAAAGAGCATGCTGGGATTCAGCGGTTGTGCTAGAGATTAACCAGACAATTGTGGTCTTCTGCTGACCTTTTAATGTGGCTTTTGACAATGGAAATGTACATTTAGCTTGTGAGAGAGTGAGAGTGAGTGTGGTGGTTGGAAATGGGGGGAGTTAGTGTGTGAATAAGAATATTTCTATTTACTACTCTTCCCTAACTCAGTGTTCAGAGAGTCAGGTGGTTTGATAAAATAACTGCATGTGTGACTCCAGTACACCTGCATTTAAACTTTAACCCACACCACCAGCATAAAGCTCTGCTTTGATTTGACTCTTGACCTCTCTGTGCCTTAACTTCTTCATAATAATAGAAACAGCTCTCTATAGAGACAGCAGTCTAGTACTTGCTTGTAAAGCTGTTGATGATCACCGAAGGAATGATTTAAATGCCTTTCCTATCCCCTGCTGTGTACAATTTTCTAGTGGTGGAATGTGTGAAAACTAGGAGCAAATTTTTAGGGGAGTGTGTGTGTGTGTAGGTGTGTGCGCGTGCTCCACATTCTGTGTTGACTCACCTGAGGGCTTATTGACTTTTGTATTCTGAAGTTTATTGATTTTCGTGTTCTGAAATCTCATCCAAAATCCTTTCCTTTGCAGTTCTTATTTTGGGGAAGGAGGGGTGTCTAAACCTGATTACTTTAACACCAAAGGTAAACAAGGATTGTTTTTATTAGAGATCCTGGGGGTTTGTTGGGGCGAGATGCCATGCAAATGTCTTGGGAAAGCATACATCGGTGAAGATTGAGGTATTTACCCATAGCTTTGGGATCTGAGCAGGTAGACATTGCAGGCTTTGAAATGCCTGCTTTTAGATATTTCTCAAGTCACAAACCTGGGTTACTCCCTAGTTTAATGATAGGCTGCTGCATTATCCAGGTGAGAGATGTTGGTGGGTTGGACCAGGATGGTGACAGTGGAGGTGATCAGACTCTGGATGTATTTTAAGGTAGAACCAAGGTGACTGGGTATAGGAATAAAAGAAGAGAGGTGAAAAAACTGAAGTTTTGGACCTGTGATTAAGGCCCAAATGCTCCCCCTCTTCTTCCTCTTCCTTCCCCATATGTCACTCATTCTCCACGAGAGATCTGGAATGGGTTCATGGGAGAGCAGGCATTTCACCTGGGCCTTGAAGGTCAGCTAGAAGTTTGCTAGGTGGGGCTAGGGCAGAGGGGAGGGCATTTCAAATCAAGGAATAGTGTGGACAAAAGTCTGGAAGTGGAGTGGTGGTTGCAATGGAGTAACCGTCCATGGGGAAATGAGTGAGTGGGAAGTGAGGCTGGAAAGATCTAAGGGAAAGGAATTAAAGTGAATGAAATTAGCATTGCTTCTACTCACTTTTTCTAAGTACTGCTTGTTCTATGCAAGTAGCTGTTCTAAGTCCCAATGCTATTCATTCAGTGTGGTTTCCACTCAGCATTCCATGTGTCCTGGGCTCCACAGAGGGAACGTCCTGCTGCAGACATTCCCCAGGTTTATAGGAACAAATGTGCTACTGCTAATTCATAAATCAGTGTTACCTAGTCAGTCTTCAAGTTTTGAAACTAAAATTTTTTTTTTTCCCGAAACTAATTTTTAAAGCAAACTGAAAGTTTGGTTTGGGCCTTTACCTTTGAAATTACTGTTAGACACCCAAGTAAAGATGTGGAATAGACAGTTGGATATATGAATCTGGAACTCTGGACTAGCGAAATAAAATAGAGAATTGTCTACAAATTGCCAGTTTATAGAAGGCATTTCAAGTCATAGAACTAGCTTGGGTCAACTAAGGGAAAAATATAGCTGGAGAAGGGACAGGGTTTGTGGACTGAGCCCTGGGTCACTGCAGCAGGACCACAGAGGTGTGGACAGCATCCATTTTGAGTCCAAATAACTGAGTGAATACCCAGATGGGTAACCGTCTGCTGATACGGGGCCAGGCTGAAGGGTTGCTGTCAACTCCCTTGGTGGTAAGGGGACTGCTTTTTCATGGGCTGTCCAAGCAAGAGGCTGGCAGTAGAAGTGGTCAGTTCTGTTAGACCTGAGTTGCAAGTGCTTTGTGGCCTTCCTTACTAGCACTCCCCCTGGAGTTAGGCCTGACTGGCTGAGGGAAGCTGGTTTGTTTTCCCTGGGAGGGACTGCAGGAGATAGAGACTGACATCAAGTTAGGCTCAGAGCTGAGTGCTTTGTATATGGACAACACTGCAGGGAGGGGGTGCCTGAACACAGTCCTTTTAAAGTATAGCAGATAAAAAGTCTGCCATGGATCTGTGGAATCTTGAGTAAAATTTGAGGAAGGTAGGTACTAAGATGGGCAGAAGCAAAGATGCCTACGAGTTTTGAACTAGTTTTGAAGGTTAAAAGATCCCTAAGAGGATTTTATGTTAATACCTTTACTGTTCCCTATATATACTCAACATAGTATGTACACACACACGGCTACCCTCTTTAAAATGAATTTTAAATTTTACTTTATTTTTTGGAGATGAGGTTTTGCTTTGTCACCCAGGCTGGAGTGCAGTGGCGTGGCGTGATCATAGCTCAGTGCAGCCTGGAACTCCTGGGCTCAGGTGTTCCTCCTACTTCAGTCTCCTCAGTAGCTGAGACTATAGGCGCAGGCTACCATGCTCAGATAATTAATTTTTTTTTTTTGTAAAGACAGAGTCTCCCTATGTTGCCCAGGCTGGTCACGAACTTGGCCTTGAGCAGTCCTCCCACTTCAGCCTCCGAAAGTGTTGGGATTACAGGCATGACTCACCACGCCTAGTCCCCTCTGTGAGATCCAAATATGTACTAAGAAAAGCTTCAACCTTTAGAATATTTTTTAAGTTCATCTTTAAGATTCTTAGTAAGTAAAAGATACAGCTTGTCTTTGCTCTGATATGCACAGCATAATGCTTTGGCATGGTAATTAAGAACTCTGGAATTAGATGAATATGAATTTGAACCCTGACTGCCACTTAATATCATCTTGAATAAATGACATACTTAGTGTTTGGTATGGTTTGGATGTTTGTCTCCTCCAAATCTCATGTAGAAATGTGATCCCCAGTGTTGGAGGTGGGGCCTGGTGGGAGATGATTGGATCATGAGGGCAGATCCCTCATGAATGGCATAGCACAATCCCCTTGGTGATGAGTGAGTTCTCAGTTCACTCAAAGTCTGGTTGTTTAAATGTCTGGGACCTCCCACTCACTCTCTTCTGCCTCATTTTCACCATGTGACATACTGGCTTGCCATCACCTTCTACCATGATTGTAAGCCTTCTGAGGCCCTCACCAGAAACTGAGCAGATGTTGGTGCTATACCTGTACAGCCTGTGAAACCATGAGCCAATTAAACTTCTTTTCTTTATAAATTACCCAGTGTCAGGTATTCCTTTACAGTAATGCAAAAATGGACTGATACAGTGTTTTTAAGCCTAAATACACTCGTCTGTAAAATGGCAAAAGAAAGTGTTAGGATGGAGGGAGACAATAAGTAACTTTTATTTCCTGCCCAAGAGTGGAACCAATTGAAAGACGGATATAAAAATTCCATCTTTTTATATATTTTACCTTTACTATTAATAAAGATTAGGTTGAAGAATGTGGCTTAGGAATGCAGCAGTCATGGGTTTTTAATATTGATCCAGATTTAGGCATACAGATAGATGGACTTACCCTACAAATCTCTGTAAGTGTAGGACAACCACAGGTCTTTCTCTGCAGAGGCAGGCAGAGCCTGTTTGTTAAACTTACAAGAGGCTTCTGCAAACAAGCAGCTTCTGGCAGAGTAGAAGGGGACGAGCCCCTTTGTTTCTTCTTCCAAACAAGCCAGTCAGAAAAGCCACCAGTCTTCCCTGGACTAGATGGAGGAGGCCAGGACCATAACTAATGAAAGCTAGAGGTGAAGATAAACACTTACCCCTTATGAAAGGTACCTGCCTTGTAACATAATACAGATCACTTAGTACTGTGCCTGACACAGTAAATACTTAATGCAGGGTTTTATTATTTGCATCTGGTGGATGCTCAGCAGCTGTTTACTGATTGAGCATATTGCTACCAAGTGCTTATAAGATAAAAGGTGTTTTTTTCTTTTAATTTGGAATGTATGAAAGCGAATTTAACAAACACCTGTGCATTTATCATTTAGCATTAACAAATGGTAGCATTTTGTAATATTTACCTTTTTTGCTTTTTTTTTTTTTACACAAATAATGCTAATAAAATTGAGGTCGTCTGTGTTCCTTCCCTCCCACACCATCCCCAGTCTCATTACCAGTCACCAGAAGCAACAACTATCAAGAATTAGGTCTGTATCTTTTCATTCCATGTTTGATATGCATCCTGTATTCAATTAAGTAACACCGTGTTGTTTATATCTTTCAGCAACTTGCTTTTTTCATTCCACATGAAGCACAAACATTGCCATTCGTAGGGCTGGTCGGTGGACTCACTGTCGAGTGCCAGCAGGTCAGTTCGATCTGCTGCTCTTATTTTCTAATAGCCATGGATTCTGTGTGAAGCCATCTCATGAACTTGGTGGCCTCTGCCCGTGATTTAGAAATGGAGATCACATGTTCTTCATGGAGCCAGAACCAGAATCAGTCAGGGAAAGAGAGGGACATCAGAGTGGTAACCTGGAATTCCAGGTTCTAGACTCCAAACCCTGTAACATTCACTTTTACTCTGAAAGAAATGGGGATTCCTTATGCCGTAGTTGGATACTCTGAGTAGCTAGGCATTCCAAAATTTGTGGTCCTTTTCTTATAAAATGATAACCCCCTGAATACCAGCTCTGAGTGAAGAGATAAGTGGTTTCTAAGTGGCCTGGCATCTGGAAATTGAAGAAAGGGCAAAAGGAAAACCACCCTTTGAGTCATGTTTGCAAAGAGAAGTATGCCAAGGGCTCTTTTATTACTCTAGTGTCATTAAAAGTGTAATTGGTGTTATGTCAGCTATTAGATCAGAGCTATTAGCATATTAAATTCTCTCTGTTTACCCCAGTTCTATGGTAACTTAGTGGGTGTGGAGTTGGGGACAGGTGGCAGCTGGGCGCCTGTGACGTTTGGTCTATAGAGTGACTTCATCATGATCTGAGCCTTGTATCACCCTGGATGGAGAAGTGTCACTGGGTGATGTGGACCTGATCTCTCAGTACCTCTCAGAACACCCAGAGCTATGAGCAAAGATCCTGGGTTGCTTGTCTTACCTAGAAGTTTAACTTTGAAGGACAGCATTTTCTTGGGTGATACTGACAGGTGTAACTGTGAATTTCCTTTTCTCTTTCTTAGTGAAAAGACAGCCGAGGGTTTTGGAAAGCTTTACAAATAGTCCTTTGATATTGGAGTGTATTTGTAGTTCTCCAATTCTGCCCTCTGCTGACCCAGACAGATCAGCCGAGGAGGTGCCTATGAGTCATGCATCTGTGCTTGCCGTGGCTTTGAGCTCTTGCTTGTTTTCACTGTCTCCAGGTCCTTTTATGGGTTTCCGGTTGCCATATCTCTATTTTTTTAGTTGTATAAATATGTTACTCGATTGGAAAGTAGTGATGTGATCACTTAAAAGTTTACTCTTGTTTATCCATTGGCTCTACCACAGTACCTTATTAACTCATTAAATGCTTAGTGCTTTTGCTTACAGCATTAAAGTTAATTTTTAACAATTAATATGGCGGTTTATTTTACCCCAACCAATTTGTGTGTGTAAATTTTTGGTGGAGTACAGACTGATTTGCTGGTAAAAGTCATTACTTGCCATGCCTATTTTCAGACACAGAGATTTAATGTCCTGTCTTTTTTTTTTTTAATGTCCTTTCTTTTTTTTTTTTTTTTGAGATTCAGTCTTACTCTGTCATCCAGGCTGGAGTGCAGTGGTGTGATCTCGGCTCATTGCAACCTCCACCTCCTGGGTTCAAATGATTCACTTGCCTTAGCCTCCTGAGTAGCTGGGATTACAGTCGTGCACCACCAGGCCCAGCTAATTTTTGTATTTTTAGTGGAGGTGGGGTTTCACCATGTTGGCCAGGCTGGTCTCCAACTCCTGACCTCAAGTGATCTGCCTGCCTTGGCCTCCCAAAGTGCTGGAATTATAGACATGAGCCACTGTTCCCGGCCAGTGTCCTGTCTTTTCCCCTTGTGGTCCAGCATTTTGAGAAGAAAAGGAGATATATATATTTATTTTAAAGTGAGGTAAAATTCACATAACATAAAATTCACAATGTTGTATAATCATCACCACTGTCTAACTCTAGAACATTTTTATTGCCCCCAAAAGAAACTTACCTAATTAAGCAGTGAGACTGCCCATTCCTTTAGTACCTGGCAACCATGAATCTGTTTTCTATCTGTCTCTGCAGATTTGCCTGTTTTGGATGTTTATAAATGGATCATCTAGTGTGTGGCTTTCTGTGTCTGGCTTCTTTCACCCTTAGCTTAATGTCTCAAGGTTCATTCATGTTATAGCATGTATCAGTACTTCTCTCGTTTTTATGTCTGAACACTATTCCATTATATGGATATACCACATTTTGTTTATCCATTTATCAGTTGATGGACATTTAGGTTGTTTCCACTTTTTGGCTGTTGTAAATAATGCTGCTATGAACATTTACAAGTTTTTGTTTGTATGTCAGAGTGGAATAGCTGGCTCATATGGTAATTTTATGTTTTAACTGAAGTAACTGCCAAACTTTTCTGTAGCAGCTGCCCCATTTTACACCACCAGCAATATATGAGGGTTCCAGTTTCTCCACATCTTTGCCAACACTTGTTGTTTTCTCTCTTTTTTTTTAATTTTATTTTTTGTTTTTACATTTTTAGTAGAGACGTAGGTCTCGCTGTGTTGCCCAGGCTGGTTTCAAACTCCTGAGCTCAAGTGATCCTCCCATGTTGGCCTTCCAAAGTGCTGGGATTACGGGTGTGCAACGCTGCATCTGGCCGGTTTTTTATTATAGCCATCCTAGTTGGTATAGTCTATCATTGTGATTTTTAAAATTTGCATTTTTGTAATGATAATAATGTTGAACAGCTTTTCATGTGCTTTTTGGCCAATGATACGTCTTCTTTGAGGAAATATCTGCACAAATCCTTTGCTCATTTTAAAATTGGGTTGTCTTCGTTGTTGTTGAGTTGAAAGAAAATAGGAATTCTGGAGTTGAAAGAAAATAGGAATTGCTTGGAGCAGAGAGCAGGATCAGGATTGACTTTAGGCTCTAGCCACACATACCTGCATGTTAATCTTAATGTCAATTACAACTTCACTTCCAAGAATGCAGGGTGTCACCCTTACTTCCTCTCTTAGCAGGCACACCCTTATTCACCTACTCCTTTACCATGCCTACAGCCCAAACTCCACTGTAAACACTGTTGATTTGATCCTCTTGCTCCTGTAAGACTGGGACAAACTAAAGACAAACTGAAATATTGGGACTTACTGTTTTTTGTTGTTATTTTTGCTCATTTGGAAGACTTGTAGAATTTTAACAGTTCCTCTAGTCCATCTTATTGAAGAGCACTTGACTTTTTGATGTTGGTAAAACAGAAGAAAAGTAATGTATATTGGGAAACTGTAATCGTTTCCTTGGGCATAATTACATTGATGCTTCTACAACCCTTGTGTTGGACCTACACAAAACCCAATGTCTCATTGAAGATAGGAGTTAATATTATTTGTCCTGACACCACATTACATGTTCTTGAGGCTCACCTGTAACAGTTAAAATGTCTGCTAGTTTTCCTTCATGGAGTTAGGGTCAGGTCTCAACTTTTTAAAGTTGCAAGATATCCTACAGGCCACTTGATGTAGCGCTCCCCTTTCTAGCCCCCAACCATTTCTGACGTGTTGTCACTCTTCCTGTTGAACATATCCAACGATTTTTAGTGACCTCATTCTTTTTCCTGAACTACTCTCCTTTTGGTTTCTGTGATACACATTTCCCTCCTTTTTAGTATTATTTACTGGTTCCTCCTCTTCGTTCCAGTCTTAAAATGTTGAATTTCTTCAAGGCTGAGTCCTCTTATTGTATGTTTTTTACCTAGGAATTTCATCCGTTCTCACGACTTCAAGTACCTCCTCTATGCAAAATTATATCCCTAGCCTAGATTTCTTCCATGAACTCCAGAGCCAGTCTAGTTTTTCACATCTCATTTGGATGTCTCACAGGTACCTTAAACCCACTATGCCCAAAACAAAGCTCAGAATCTTCCCTTCCAAACCAGGTCCTCCTCCTGCATTTCTTCTCTCAGTGAAAGGCAGCACCCTTGAGCCAGTGTGCAAGCCCCAACTGGGCATCCTGGGAGTCATTCCTGACATCCTCCTCCCCAGCTTCTGACGTCTAATGAAGGTTATGATGAAGGGCATGGTGAAGTCCTCTTGTTGATTTTCCTCCCGAATATTTTAAAAATCTACTGCTCTTCATCTCCATTGTCACCGCTAAGATTCTGTCATCTCTTTCCAAGACGATTGCAGTGGCCTCCTAACAGGTTTCCAACATTCACATGTGTATTCTCTAATCCAGTGCTTCCCAGGCTTTTTTTTACAGTACAGCTCTCAGAAAATTGTATTTGCACAATTCACTGGGGTAACCGGACAAAGGTGATCAAAGCTGAAGGCAACTGCCCCAAAGGGGGTTTTGGCTGCCCAGGACCCACCCAGCCACTCCAGGGACTGAGGGATCAATATCTTGGGCACATCTGTTACCCATTCATGACTCATAGGACATTTTGTGGGAAGCTCTGTTCTCATTCATTCTCTATGCTTCAGCTGAGATTGTTTTCAATAGAAATTTGACTTTTGCTCTCCTGCTTAAAACCCAGTGGTGTTCCATTGCCTTCAAGATAAATTCCAAAACTTGAATATGGCTTAAGACCCCACATGATCTGACTCAGCCTCACCAGCCTCATCTCTGTATTCTCATCCTTTCTCTCTCTGTGCTTCAGTCTCCCTGGTTGACATTCAGTTCTCCCAACTTGCCATGCTCCATTTATCTGGAATTATTCTCTCCCCACTTTCACCTCTCCTCTTGTTAATTCTTGCTCATCCTTCAGAGCTGAGTTCTCGAGTCCCTCTGTGAGTTCCTTGATTCCATTAGATGTTTCCTCCATCGAAGACCGTGCTTTCCCTCAGATCCCTTGTTACAGTGGTAGCTCAATGTCTGTGTGGCCTGCAACAGTATAATCTCCAGGGATCAGTGTGTATGTACTTTGTTCGCTGCTCTACTGTTGGTGCTCTTTGGAGTGCTGAGTGCCCAATACGTGTTGGTTAGATGAATTATGTGCCAGTTCTTGGTGCTAGGGTTATAGCATTTATCAAATCAGACATGATGCCTACTCTTTGGAGCTTATGGTGAGATACAGACAATAAAGAAACAAGAAACCATCATGTAGTAAGGGTGATGTTTTAGAGAGTTACTGGAGACCTCCTTTAGTGAATAATTGGGGAAGGGCTTTCTGAAAAAGTGAAATTTCAGCTAAGATGTGAATGAGAAGAAGCAGACAGCCACATAAAAGTACCTCAAGGAAGAGCATTCCAGTTGGAGGTCACAGAGAAATATTACACAGAGAGATATTCCTGTCTTAAGACAGAAATAAGTCTGCTGGAGCTGTTTAAGCAAGTGAAAGGGGGGACAGAGTAGTAATGAAGTGGAGGGGTTGGCAGGAGGGAGGCCACGTGGAGCCTGATTGCCTCGGTTAAAGAGTCTGGCTTGTTTTCTGAGTGTGAGGTGAAACCATTAGAGGCTTTTTTTTTTTTTTTTTGAGATGGAGTTTTGCTCTTGTTGCCCAGGTTGGAGTGCAGTGGTGTGATCTCGGCTCACTGCAACCTCCACCTCCCGGGCTCAAGCGATTCTCCTGCCTCGGCCTCCTGAGTAGCTGGGATTACAGGCATGTGCCACCATGCCCAGCTAATTTTTTTTATTTTTAGTAGAGATCGGGTTTCATCATGTTGGCCAAGCTGGTCTCAAACTCCTGACCTCAGGTGATCCACCTGTCTCAACCTTCCAAAGTGCAGGGATTACAGGCGTGAGCCACCATGCTTGGCCCATTAGAGGCTTTTTGAGCAGAGGCTAACTTGATTTGGTATGAGAGTGTCCACGACACACCTCCTAGTCCAAGATGATGGAGGCTTGGACTAGGATGGGGCAGTGGCGCTAGACAGAAAGAAGAGTAGAGATTGGGAATGTATTTGGAAGTAAGCTAATAAGATTTGCTGATGGATTGGATGGAAGGCGTGGGGTTTGAGGAAAAGGAAAAGATCAGGGATGTGCTGTGTAGGGTCATTCTTGAAAAACAGCTCTCTTTTTTTGTGTGGCCTTTTTGTTTTTTACATTCAGCAGTTGGGTCGAGTGCCATTCACTGAGATGGGGAAGTCAGGGAGGGGTAGGGGTGGGGGTGACTATAAATCACTTGTGTTTGTTTTAAACATGTTAAAGTCTGGGTTTGACATCCAAGAGGATATGTTTTATAAATAATTGGATATGTTAAATCTGGTATTAAGGGGAGATAGTGTTGGAGATACAGATTTGGAGTCAGACATTATAATGTTTAAAGCTATGAGATGAGAGTATTGGGTTTTTTTTTTGTTGTTGTTGTTTTTTGAGACGGAGTCTTGCTCTGTCACCCACGCTGGAATACAGTGGCTTGATCTCAGCTCACCGCAACATCAGCCTCCTGGGTTCAAGCGATTCTCATGCCTCCGCCTCCCGAGTAGCTGGGACTACAGGCATGCGCCACCACACCTGGCTAATTTTTGTATTTTTAGTAGAGATGGGGTTTCTCCATGTTGGCCATGCTGGTCTCGAACTCCTGACCTCAGGTGATTTGCCCGCCTCAGCCTCCCAAAGTGTTGGGATTACAGGCGTGAGCCACCACACCTGGCTGAAATGAGAGTTTCTAAGAGGTAGTGCAGATGGGTAGAAGAGGAGGAGTTCCAGGACAGCTTCTTGTGAAATGCAGCATTCGGAAGCTGAGCAGAGGAGGGGTAGTCAGCAAAGGAGAACTTAGAAAGAGTAGCCAGTTATGTTGGAGGAGAATAGAAGTGTGGTGTCATGAAAGCTAGGAGGAGAAAGTGTTCCAAGAACTGTGTTGAACACTGTTGAGAGGTTGAGTAAGATGACAGAGAAGCACCCATAGAGATCACTGGACTTGAATCATAGCCAGTTCATTAGAGAAGGCAGAAGTGTGATTGGAGAGGTCTGAGGAGCAGGTAGGAGGGAAGGCAGGGGAGATAGCTGCCTCAAAAAACTGGTTCAAGAAGTTTTGTAGAAAAGAGGCAGTACTTACAGAGGACTGAGACGTAAAGAAAGGGTTTTTTAATGATTTGCCTCACCAAGAAGGATCTTGCAGAGAAAGAAATAGAAGATTAAGAAGAAAGGAGGGCTAATAGTAAGAGTGAAGTTTCTGAGAAGGTATGTGGGGATGAAATCGTTGTCTAAGTGGAAGGGTTGTGTGTTTTTGTTTTGTTTTGAGACAGGGGCTTGCTCTGTCATCTAGGCTCGAGTGCACTGGCGTGATCACGGCTCACTGCAGTCTCAACCTCCTGGACTCAAGTGATCTTCCTGCCTTAGCCTTCTGAGTAGCTAGGGCTACAGGCATGCACCACCATGCCCAGCTGATTTTTTTTTTATTTTTGTAGAGATGGGTCTCGCTATATGGATAGGGTCTCGCCAACAGGTCGGTGATATTCTCGGCCAGGGTTCCGTAAATTACAGCCCAAGGGCCAGCTGGTCTCAAACTCCTTCCCTCAAGTGATCCTGCCACCTCAGCCTTGCAAAGTGCAGGGTTGTATTTTGATTCCTTTAAAAACACAGTACAGGCATGCTATCAGTTTTAACAGAGAAAGAAGCGACTATACATACAGGTGTAGGTCGATTAGTAGATTTGGTAGCAGGAAGATAGAGTTCTCATCAGATTTATTTTCTCAGCTGAGGAGAGGAGGGAGCATAGGAGATTTGAGGAGACAAGACAAAGCATGAAATAGTTATTTTGGAGAGCAGACAATGAACATATAAAGGAAGTTTAATAGAATTTCCATAGTGCCCATTTGGGATTCATGGCCCTGAATTTAAAGTGAGACCATTTAGCACAATTTAGCATTTTCCTCCAGCAACATGCAGCCACTCAGGTGAGGCACGGAGTGGGTAGATGGTTGAATTTAATCTGGGTTGGCATTTTCCCAGGTAAGTGCAACAGAGGGAGAGAGGGACATAGGTGAAAGGGTATTTATAAGGAGAATAAATATAAATGATGGACTATGTAAAGCAAAGCTGGGTAGGAAGGGAAAAGCCCATGGAAGCATAATGGATAATGCACAACTTGTTGCATGACAAGGTTGAAGAAATGCTGGAGCGAGTGTATCAGAAGTGACCTGGAAGAATATGAGGTAGTGGTGGTGAAATGGACACTTCAGAGGTGTGCAGCTTCTGGTGTTGACAAGACCTAGGGCATGACCATAGACTGGGTGACTGAGGTGGAGTAACCATAAATTTGTGAAGAGAGGAGGCTGTGCTATTGGGTGAGTCATCTACATTCTTTTGAAGTCACCTTGAATGGTACTGCAGTGGTGGAGAGGGAGACAGGGAGCCACTGATGATGAGGGATAGTGCCCAGGATACTAGAAGATTGCAGCAACAAGGAGCGGGGAGTCCAGTGGTTAAGCATGATGCCGTGAGCTTCAAGGACCAGGGTTTGTGAAGGATGAAGGAGGGGAAATGATTTGGCAGTGAGCTGAATGAATGGATGGAAGGATGGACAGATGGAAATGCAGGCTTTTATTAGGCAGCTTTCAGTGAAAGTTAAAAATCTCTGACTGCTGGACTCAGTCCTACCCTTTAAAGCTCCATCTTTTTAAGGAACAGACGCTGGCAAACCACCGCCTGCCCCGTCCAGCTCACTGCCTGTTTCTGTGCTTTCGAAACATAGCTGTGCCCATTCATCTGCACCACACCCATTTGTTTACACATTGTCTGACTGCTTTTTTGCTACAATGGCAGAGCTGAGTAGTTGTAACAGAGATAACCCCACAGTGAAAGCCTAAAATATTTATTATCTGGCCCTTAAAAGTTTGCTGACTCCTGATTTAGAACAAAAAGTTTGAGTCTCAAACTTCAGTGTGCGTCACAGCTGCCTGGGAGGGCTTGTGAAAACACAGATTGGCAGACTCCATCCCCAGGGTTTCTGGTTCAGTGGGTCTGGGTTGGGGCATAAGAATATGCACTTCTAATAAGTTCGCAGGTGATCCCGACGTTGCTGGGAGAGGACTGCACTTGGAGAGCCATTGCTTTTGATAGTTAAGGTAGTGATAGATTCCTTCTTCCCTTAATCTTCTCTGAACCACCTACTTCAGCTGCCCATCGCTTGACCCCATTGCTTGACCCCATTGCTTGACATGATTTGCTGGCTTGTCATCATCCCTTTTACACCTGGTGCCTGCAGATGGTAGTGATTCTTTGGCTGAGGCTTGATCAGCACCATATGCATTGGGACAGTTGCCGCTCCTGGCTCTGTGCTTCACTCTGAGCTTTGTATCTGGTCTTTCCCAGGTTATCTGGTAGGCTGGGCTTTCTCTGGGACTCACATGAAGCTGATGTGTTAGGGAGGGCAGCAGTAGGTAGAACTCACCTAAACCTCAGGGGGACTGAGCGGCTAAACACTGTTGTTTGAAGAAGAATTTTTTTCCCCTCGTGTATATCTGCTGTAAAGTGCTTGAGTGGTGTAGGGGTTCGTCTTGGCAGACTGAATTGGGGGTGCTAGCCAGCATGTGATCATAGGTGGGGTTTGGGAGTCTGACCCCATATGGTAGCAGTGTCAGTCTGTCGGCAGGTAAAAGCACACCTGGGAGGAAAACACGTCAGCGCTTAGTACGTCTTTTCCCTGTCTTCAGCAGAAGGACCTCTGAAGGGGTTTTTCTTTTTTCTTTTCTTTTCTCTTCTTTTCATTCCCTCTTTCTGTCTCTCTCGGCTTTCTTTCTTTTCTTCCTTTCCTTTCATTTCCTTTCCTTTCCCTTCCTTTTCTTTTCTTTTCTTTCTTTGTTTTTCTGAAGGATATTTCTAAAGTAGTATCTAGAAGATGCAGGGACAGTAACTCTTTCCGAGATTTGTCTTTGTTCTCCTGCTCCATGCCTAAGATTGCTTTATCTTTCTTTGATTTGTGTCCCAGCGGTGTAGCTCAGTGGTTACCATATCACCTAGCTGTGTCCTCTGGTGAAGTGGATGCACCCAGATGAGTTTACAAGTGGGCGTGTCCGTGGACCACTTAGACCTGTCTCTCAGGTGTCGGATTTTGCCTGCCTCTGTTGGTGCTCCTCACCCATCCAGGCTGGTGGCTCAGGGCACATGTGCCCTCAGGGCTCTGCCCTGCCCCTGCCTGCTCCAGCTGTGCCCATGCTGTCCCTTTTTCCATCCTGATTTCTCTGATTGTGTCCTCTCATTGCCTTTTTTCTTTTTTTGTCTTGTTTCTCCTGCCTTCCCTGTCCCCCATCAAGACATGCCTCTTCAGCCCTCAGTGAGTTCTTGGCCTCTTGCCAAACATACCATATTGTGGGCAGCTGGTACCCTTTGACCATTTTACAGATCTGCTAATGAGCGAACACGAGAATTAGTGAGGCTTTGGGTTTTTAATTTGGAAGCCATGGTAGAGACAGCAAAAAGATGGCCATTGCCTTCAGTTTTTTTGATTAATAGTAGAGCTTGAAGTCGGCAGTGGTCTCCAGGAGCTGGAAGCTGTGAATTTTACACAAGGGAGAAGTATGTGACCAAGGCAGGTCACACTCAGGGTCAGAAACCGTGAATCCCAGCAGAGGGTCTCTGAGGACTCAGCTCTCACAGAAGATCAGGAGCAGAAGGGAACTTAAGTCTGCCTTGTCTGTTGCCTCCAAAGCCTGGATTGGAGGGCAGGAGATGAGCCAGCAGGGCTGTTTTTATTGAGATAAAAGTACATATCCATACACATCCATGGTATGTCTCCCCTCTCTCTGAGCTCCATTTTAACCTGTTTTGTTTGTTTAGTCTTTAAGGCAAGAGTTCATTTGAAGAAAGTGTCGTGTGGCTAAAGTAAAAATGGGAGTCGGGTGGGGGTGGAGGATCGCACTGGTATTGCCCAAATCCTCATCTTACAAATGGGAAAATAGAGGAACAGAGAGGAGAAAACCCTTTTCTATACCCCAAGGCAGGACAAACAGGAAAGAAAGAAAAAAATAATAATAATAATTTAGAGAAGGAGAGCCTGAGACAAAGTTCCTAAGAAAAGAAAAAAGTCTATAGTGATAGCGTCACAAGATGCATTACCTCAGGAGTCTATTTGAGAGATTGTGTCATGTCAGAAAAGTTCTAGGGACTGGAGCCTCTTTCCTTGGTAAGAGGATGAGAACGAAACACCAGCCCCTCAGTCTGACTCCTGGAAAAAAGAACCTCAGGCCGATGAGCAATAACTCCAACAATGTCATTTCCCTGGCCGTGCTGAGCCCCACAGGAAATCTCAGAGTTTGTCATCACGACAAGGGCCCACAAGAATGTCGCTGCACCCAGAGCGTTGTGGTTTGATGCCACTAGAGACTTTACTGGTGAAAGCATTCTGAGGGAAGTTGCTCGGCAAGACAGAAAGATGCTGCAGTGAGGACAGCAGATGCCCTCCCAGGACTGCTGGTAGTAAGTGTGGTTTTCAAATGTCGCTCCTAGCAGCCCTGAGGCTGACATCAGATAGAGCAGTTCCTCAAGGATTTCAGAGTCGAGGACATGGGAAATTGGAGTGGTTTGTTTTTTAGTTTTGCAAGTTGACCTGATATAAAGCATAAAGGCCTGTTAGGGCCTGTTCTGTTTGTGGAAGCAAGGCCAGATCCAGAGCCCTCATTGGGATCTGTGATATTTGAGTTTTATTATTTATTTATTTTATTATAAATCAATAATTTGTAATTGTATAAATTTATGGGGTAAAAGTATTATGATTTATAAATATAATGTGGGCTGGGGGCAGTAGCTCACACCTGTAATCCCAGCACTTTGGGAGGCTGAGGCAGGCGAATCATTTGAGGTCAGGAGTTCAAGACCAGCCTGGCCAATATGGTGAAACCCCCGTCTCTACTAAAGATACAAAAATTAGCTGGGCGTGGTGGTGCTCACCTGTAATCCTAAGCTACTTGGGAGGCTGAGATGGGAGAATTGCTTAAACCCGGGAGGTGGAGTTTGCAGTGAGCCTAGATGGTGCCACTGTACTCTACTTTGGGCAACAGAGCAAGACCCTGTTTCAGAAAAATAAATAAAAATAAATATAATGTAGAATAATTAAATCAAGCTAGTTAACATATTCATTACCTCAAATACTTGACATTGTTTGTAGTGATAGGTTGGAGTTTTAAATCTGTGTATATCCAGGGGCAGGGGTGATAGGGCAATGCCGAAAGCCGAAAACCACCTTGAAGGAAAATGGTCAGTTTCTGCCTTTGCTTCCTCTGGTGGGTGTTTCTTGATTATTCAGGTTGGAAGGGAAAACCGAAAAGTGTGTGTACATCAGTAAGGCTTCATTTCCCACACTAAAGCACTTTATTCAACAAGCATCGAGTTCCTATTATGTACCAGCCATTCTTCTAGACAGCAGGACTGTATCAGGTGACAGAACGAAGTCCTGCCCTTGTGGACTTTTCCTTCTCATAGGGAAGCCAGACAGTTTCTGCTTCCTGTGGTGGAAAGAGATCTGGAGAAGAGTCAAGGTGAGGAGAATAGGGAGTATTGGGCAGCATGTACTCAAGAAGGCCTGGCATATAAGGTGACATTTGAGAAAGGCCTGAAGGAAGTGAGGGGATGAGTAATGTGAATATCTGGTGAAGAGAACTTCTACATGGAGAGCATAGCAAAGGGCAAAGGCCAGGCAGGAACATACCTGGTGGATTGGAGGAGCAGCACGGGAAGCCCGTGTGGCTGGAGCTGAAGGAGTGACGGGGAAGAGTTGTTGGAGATGAGGTTGGAGACTTAGCATGGTTTCTTGGAAGCTGAAAAGTACTATGGTGTGAGGAGTTGTTTCTCCCTAAAGTCTTTGTTGAAATCCTAACTCCTGAGGTGATGGTGTTAGGAGGTGTGGCCATTTGGGAGGTGAGGGGGTCATGAGGGCAGAGCCCTTTAAATGGAGTTTGTACCCTTACTCAAGGGCACAGCACCACACTGGAAATGAAGGATGCCCCTGCTGTGTTGTGCATAGGGTTTGTTTGCCCCCTGGCAGGTCTCTTATTGAAATTTGGTACCCCCAGACCCACCCCCCGCAAAAAAATTTGATCCCCAGTGTTGAAAGTGGGGCCTGGTGGGAGATGTTTGGATTGTGGGGGCGGGTTTCTTGTGTATGGCTTGGTGCCATTCTCATGGGAGTGAGTGAGTTCTCACGCTTAGTTTCTTCAGTGACTGGCTGTTGAAAAGAGCCTGGCACCTCCTCTTTCTCATTTCCTCTCTGGCCACATGATTTCTGCACAGGCGGCTCCCCTTCGCCTTCCACCAAGAGTGCAAGCAGCCAGAAACCCTCCCCAGAAGCAGATGCTGCACCATGCTTGTATAGCCCGCAGAACTGTGGGCCAAATAAACCTCTTTTCTTCATAAATTACCCAGCCTCAGGTATTCCTTTAGAGCAACACAAACAGACTAAGACACCCCTGGAGACAGAGGCCTCCCAAGGTTCTTCTGTACTCACAGGACCAATCCTGCCATGTCTCTGACCACACTGAATTGCAGAGGCCTGGGTAACTGCCCTTAAAACTTTATAAGCTAGGGTCATATTATCCCCAAATAATTATGGTAGAACCGACGTGTGGCGGCATCCCTCATTTCAGGTATTGTGGTTTTCTACTTGCCACGAATTGGTGGCTTCAAACAACAGAAATGTATTCTCTCACAGTCCTGAAGGCCAGGAGCCCAACAAATGCAAGGGCTGCAGGGCACGCTCCCTCTGAAGGGTGGAGGGGAGAGTCCGCCCTCACGTCTTCCAGCTTCTGGTGGCTGCCCACGGTGCCTGGCATTCCTTTGCTGGTAGTTGTGTTACCCCGTCCCCACCTCGGTCAGCACAGGGTTCTCCCTCTGCGTGTGTCCCTGTCTTCACAGTGCCTTGTTTGGACGCTAATGATTGGATTCAGGGCCCACCCTAATGTAATATGATCTCATCTTAATTTAGTTACATCTGCAAAGATTGTCTTTCCAAAGTACCAGAGATTAGAACTTCAGCATCTCTTTTTGTCAAATTCAGTTCAACCCACAACAGGTGCCTTATTCTGGGTTTGACTATGATGAGAGTCTTTCTGGGCTTAAATGTGCTTGGGGACTGAGACAGGAATTATTGAAATACAGTTAGAAAGGTCCACTATGTTAGGGATTTTTTTTTTTAAAAGACATGTCTATTACATTTATTTAAACTAATTAAAAAGTTAAAGATGAAGGCAGCACTGCGGCACATGCCTCTAAGGCAAGAGGGTTACTTGAGCCCAGGAGTTTGAGGCCAGCCTGGGCAACACGACCCCATCTCTAGAAACAAAATAAAAATATAGATAGATACGTTAATTTGCATCATTGTTTGGAAACTTGAAGACTTTAGGATATGCAGTGGTAAAATTCATGAAAGTGTTAGAAGACAGAAATTTTACAGAAGAAGGAATTTTTTTTTTTTTTTTTGAGACGAGAGTCTGACTCTGTCGCCCAGGCTGGAGTGCAGTGGCCGGATCTCAGCTCACTGCAAGCTCCGCCTCCCGGGTTTACGCCATTCTCCTGCCTCAGCCTCCCGAGTAGCTGGGACTACAGGCGCCCGCCACCTCGCCCGGCTAGATTTTTGTATTTTTTTAGTAGACGGGGTTTCACCGTGTTAGCCAGGATGGTCTTGATCTCCTGACCTTGTGATCCGCCCGTCTCGGCCTCCCAAAGTGCTGGGATTACAGGCTTGAGCCACCACGCCCAGCAGAAGAAGGAATTTTTAAAGCTGAGAGGTACAGCCTGAGTTTGGCTGGGGAGCCTGGGTGGGAGGGCAGAAGAGCTCTTGCTGATGTTCCAAGTTTATGGTTTTCAGCAAGTTGGCAGAGATTGAATGCAACAGACCAGAGTCCCTGGGCCCTGGCTGACTTTTGTAGGGGGAGAAGCAGGCTTATTCCACTTACCTTTCCCCGCATTCACATAGGGTCCACAAGGTGCCCAGGTGGTGTATGGCACTGAGCTGTTGCTCCCCTCTGTGTGACACCCAGTGAACATATATTCTTTAGTGTGTGTCAGGGTTTACTAGTATTTGCCTTTTTTTCAGCTCACCACAGTTAAAGTCTAAGTTTATTGGCGTGGCACGGTGGCTCACACCTGTAATCCCAACACTTTGGGAGGCCGAGGCAGGCAGATCACGAGGTCAGGAGTTTGAGACCAGCTTGGCTAACATAGTGAAACCCCATCTCTACTAAAAACACAAAAAATTATCTGGCGTGGTGGTTTGTGCCTGTAATCCCAGCTACTTGGGAGGCTGAGGCAGGAGAATCGTGTGAACCTGGGAGGCAGAGGTTGCAGTGAGCCGCGATGGCGCCATTGCACTCCAGCCTGGGCAACAGTGTGAGATTCTGTCTCAAAAAGACTTGTTTATCAAAGGAAGTTTAAGTTCCCACTCTGATATCACAGTGATAGGACTGTATTTGGCTTAGCAATGTAATTAAAATTCCTTAGCAACAGTATACATTTGCAGGCATTGAATTGAATTGTTATCACGGTCACCATGAGTTGGAGTTTTGCTCTTGTTGCCCAGGCTGGAGTGCGATGGCACGGTCTTGGCTCACTGCAGTCTCTGCCTCCCGGGTTCAAGTGATTTTCCTGCCTCAGCCCCCGAGTAACTGGGATTACGGGTGCCCACCACCACACCCGTCTAATTTTTTGTAGAGACAGGGTTTTGCCATGTTGGCCAAACTGGTTTCAAACTCCCGGTCTCAGGTGATCTGCCTGCCTTGGCCTCCCAAAGTGCTGAGATTATAGGCGTGAGCCACTGTGTCTGGTCACCATGAGTTTTTATGGAGCTCCTGTTGTGTCGCAAGGAATTGTGTGCAACTTAGACAGACGGGAGATGAGTAAAGAGGGTTCTTTCTAGCCTTAAGGAAATTTGAAGCAAGGAGAGGACAGACAGGAATCAGAGGTTCACGGAAGAACTGATAAAGATTTGTGTATGCCATATTTGGCTTCTGTAGGAAGAAGCCTCTATATGTATCATTTAATAAATAGCTAGGCACGGTGACTTACCACGCCTGTAATGCCAGCACTTTGGGAGACCGAGGAGGGAGGATTGCTTGGGTCCAGGAGTTTGAGATCAGCCTGGGCAATACAAAAAATAAAAAATTTAAGTTTCTCATTTCTACAAAAAAAAAAAAAAAAAAAAAAGCCAGGCGTGGTGGTGCACACCTATAGCCCCAGTGTACCTAGAGTCGCAGCTACTTGGGCTGAGGTGGGAGGTAGAGGCTACAGTGAGTCGTAATTGCACCATTGCACTCTGAGCTGAGACCTTGTCTCAAAAATAAAACATACAAACAAACAACTAATTGGACGGAGAGCTCACCTGTCCTCCGCCCTAACCTCTCCATGCTTCCCTGAGTCCTGTGGGCACTTTAGTGGGTGGAACAGAATCAACAGGTGCTTGGGTGAAGGGGGTTGAGGTGAGAGAAGGGCCTGGGCTGCCCGGTGACTGCATTACTGGTTCCAGTGTGGCTCAGTCACATGTGCCCTGGGAGGTGATAATTTTGAGTATTCCTTTAGGACATGAATAATACTCCTCAAAAAGGGAGGCTTCATTTCATGTCTGTTAACTGGGAATACAGCCACAACTATGTCTTCAGGGCAAGGTCCAGTGGTAAAACCACCATACTTCTGGGGTGAGCACAGGGCAAATAATGTACAGACATCATTTCCTTTGACTAATCTTTGTAATCCTGGCTCCTGAAAGTAGTGAAAGTTCTTTGTCTAAGCCATGATTTTTAATTTAGGACCCAGATGGGGTAGAAGGTAAGCCTCCAAAAGGTCTGCTTACCTCAGTGTGTCAGTGTCCTGGATTCCTGGCAGGCAGCAGTCTCATTAGAAAAGCAGATTGCCTCCTGACTCACCCCCTCAGTGCAATGCGAGACAGCCCCACAGCCCTCACAGCAGCCCATATTCCTGCTGGACAGGGCAGAGCATGCACCGTCCATTTTATAGCTGCAGTGGCTACAGACGCCTGGCCCAGGCCATGGAAAACCTTGAGAGGAGATAGTCTGTTACGGACAGGAGCTTTGTCCTGGAATTTCCTGGTCTTTGTTTGTCTGGGATAACTTCATGTACCGAGACGCCTGTTTTTAGAGTCTGCTTCCTTCTGGGGGAAGAGTGCTACTGCCTATCTTCCACAGAGCACTTTTGCTTCCTGTACCAAAGCCATCTCCTCCCTGTTGCCTGCCCATGATCACCCATGGTTCGGAGGTGGGGAGAGCACTGTGGGCAGGTGTGTGTACCTGGCTCACAGTATGCTCCTGGAAGTCACCCGTCACAAAGGAAAAGCCATAACCACTGGACGTCCAGCCCAGCCCATTCACTCTGGTCCTAACCTTTGTCTCTCATATTGCAGCAGAAAAAGTCCTACCTGGAGCGGAGCGTTAAGGAAGCTGAGGACAACATCCGGGAGATGCTGATGGCACGAAGGGCCCAGTAGGGAGCCTCTCGGGGAAGCTCTTCCTCCTGCCCCTCCCATTCCTGGTGGGGGCAGAGGAGTCTCTGCAGGGAAACTTCAGCTTCTCTTCTGCCCCGATGGATACTTTATCTGGATGACCTAGCAACGTCACATTTTCTGCGTCACCCTGAGCCCCATTTGCTTCCAAGCCCTGGAGTTTTTACCCTGATTTTGCCTGCCACCTCTGCCCAGGACACTCTTCCCTCTCGGGGTGTGTGATGAACTCCCAGGAGAGGGAAGATGGGAGCCAGGGCAAGATAGGAAGCTCTGCCTGGGCTTTCCACTAGGCATGCCAGCCAGACCAATAAAAAGCGTCTGTCCCACTCTGCTAAGCCTGCTTTTCTTCAGCAGAGGGATGGAACAGAGGGTGAGAGGCAGTGGCCATCTCCACCTCAGCTCCTGCTCCCTCTGATTCGGAGCCCTTCCTTTCTTGAGGGATGGGCTCTTGCCCTCTTCTTTTTTCCCTTCCTGTACCTTTGACTAACCCCTCAGCTTCCGGGCCTGCATGTAGTAGACAGAAGAGGAAGAAAGAACAGACGTTCACAGCTGAATCTCAGTGAACAGAATAGCAGTCCCTGGATGGCAGTCTGCCTAAAGATTCCTTTCCCTGCCTTCTCCCATACATTCCAAAAGGAAGTTCAACAGTCAGCAGCACCTCCAAGACTGTCTCCTTTTGGCCAATATCATAAGATGGACGCTGTAATCCTGAGGCCTCCTAGAGGCTGAGGGGCAATGGTGTGCTCCAGCTGGCTCATCCCAGCCTAGGTGGGCCAGTTATTCAATTTTCAAGAATTTTGTTGCAAGTCAGTTGTTAAACACAGCCATTATAATTATGTAAATTGCAAATTATGTTAAAAACAAGGACAATAAATATTCAAAATGCATCCCTAATTATATTACTACATTTGACCACGATCTGTGCTCTATCTGTGCACTGGCTGTGATCTGTGAGGTTGGCTCTGTTGGCCCAGCTCCAATGAGTGTGATCTGTGAGGTTGGCCCAGCTCCAGTCAGTGACATCACATTGGTAACTTGAAATCAGCCATGGCATGGTGGGAACACGTACACCACAGAAATAAGACATAGGACATGCTACAAAACATGGCTGTTTTTTGTTTTTTTTTTTTTCTTTTTTCTTAGAGCACTGGTAAACATTTATCAGCACATCCACTGCTTCGGAGGGAAGGCAGAGTCAACGGGGAGCTGTCAGCTGCAGCTGGCTGGGCCGAGGCGGGCCAGCTGATGGAGGAAAATCAGACTTGCTGCTATGGCAGCCCGGCGCCACCCTGTGGCCAAAGATGAGATGAGTGGCACGGCTGACTAATTGGGGAGAGGGGTGGGAGGGGACAGCCAGAAGGGAAAAACCTCGGCCTGTAATCCCAGCACTTTGGTAGGCCGAGGCGGGCAGATCAGCTGAGGTTGGGAGTTCGCAACCAGTTGGACCAACATGGAGAAACCTCGTCTCTACTAAAAATACAAAATTAGCTGGGCCTGGTGGTGCATGCCTGTAATCCTAGCTACTCGGGAGACTGAGGCAGGAGAACCGCTTGAACCCAGAAGGGGAGGTTGTGGGCAGCCGAGATCGCGCCATTGCACTCCAGCCTGGGCAACAAGAGCAAAACTCCATCTCAAAAAAAAAAGGAAAACCTCAAACCTCTTGTCTGGCCCCATGTAACTGTAGGTTCCTGGGTTTCCAGAGAGCAGGCCTGGAAGCCACTCCAGGGGCAGCCCCTGGTTACCAAAAGGCCCTTTCCCTAGGCTCTGGGTAAACGTAGGTGCAAGTTGTGGTTGCAAACGCTCCTCTCTCAGCCTATCTCTGAGTGGGACTAGGGGGAGAGTAGCTTGGCTAGGAGCCTATGACCCGGCTAGAGGACACCTGGCCTCAGAACTGGCCTTCCTTGTAGCACCCATACTGTTTGCATCACCGCCAGAATAAAAAGGTAGATTGGCTGCTGGTGGTCATATATTGGATGGTGGCCACCAGTTGAGATACCCACATTTTATAAGCCTTAGCGAGCAGATAAGTAGTTAGACATGGTAACAGAGTCCAGGAGACAAGCACAGACTCCAGGTAGCGTAGCTTAGACCTGGAATCATTTAGAAAGACAGTTGAGCTTTGGACAAATTTATTGAAACATACAGGCTGTTAGCAGAGAAATCATTCCATGGTGTGTTACATTTGGCCACTACCTTGAATGTATAATTTAAAAATTGTAAATTTTTCACAACTAAGCCTTTGGCCAAAAAAATCATTTAGCACATCTTTAAAGATCAATAAGAAATGGAATTTGGACATTAAAAAGATCAAGTCACTGAATTAAACAGTAGCAACCCCCACTAATCTAGAATCCCATAGTGCTGAAGGTAGAGGTGTCTGTGCAAAGCTAGTCACTTGTTACAGCAATCAGAAGAGACGGGGGCAGGCACACCTGTCAGAGGTGGCGGCAGAGCTGGCATGACAGGACGGCTGGGCTGGTCAGGTGAGCATGTCCCAGAGACAGCAGCAACAGAGAGCAGTCCAGCAGGCTGTGAGGCAGGTGGATGGTCCCAGCTCATCTCTTCTTTGGTCTTCTACCACATACACTGGAGGGAGACGAGGGAAGAGGGTGAGAATGGACTGGTGCAAACCCTAGGCCCTGCAAAGTTAGCCTCCCAGGACCACAGGAAGGCTACAGCAGGGGGAAGCTACTGAGCAGACTGGCGAAACCGTGCTCCTGCCATTGCTGCTGCTGAATGGAAGGAGGGTGGCTCAGCTCAGGTGCTTTCTCCCTCCTGCCACTCCAGACCCAGGACGCCCTCACCCGCACAGGGACAAGTACTAGAGAACTTGCAGAATGGCCGCATGCCAAGGCAACCAGAGTTGGCCAACCCTACTTTGTAAACCAGGTAGCATGTCGTCCCCCTGCAGGGGAACTGGGGGTCATTTCTTGAGATACAGCTGACCCATCACCCAAGAGTAACAGAGGAAAGGGAATTAAAATCTTTTGAAAGGGGGCTTTAAACACTCAAAGAATTATAAAGGGAATTAAAATCTCCTTTTAAAAGGGGGCTTTAAACACTCAAAGAATTACCAAGAGCCCTGGTTTTTCATTCCTGGGCAATACACAATTTCAGAATGTGGCCCCAACCTCTATACCTTGACATAAATGATGAAAGAAGGCAGGGATGAAAACCTGGCTGAGTGGGTGGGTGGCTGGAGCCTGTGTGGTGTCTTCCTGAGCCTAACATGCTCACTTTTCCTCCAAATGTAGTTGGAAACCTGAGCTTTGTCATGGCTAAGTGGTCTATCAAGAGATCTGAGTGCTAAACAAATCCATAGGTCAAGAAGGACCCCAGCTACCCACTACTTGTCAGCTGATGTGCGGCATTAGCTTCTCTTCCCGTAAGAACATATTTTAAATGGCTGCTAGTCAATCTGTGGCCACTTAAAATCTCAAAACAACCACTGTCATCAAATTCATAAGCAGTAAGCATTTCACTTTTCCAAAGTTCAGGAATGCATGAATCTTATCAATTAAACCAGTTCTTTGGGGGTTTTCTTTCAGTTTTCTTGTTTTGTATCTGTTTTCAGACCCCTCTCTTGGCAGCACCTCTCCCTGGAGCCTGGTGTCACCGCTATTACAGAGCATGCTGAGTGGGTTGGTAGGGAGATTTCCCAGGTCCTCCATTGTATCAGCTGCCCTCTGCACGGACATGTTCCTTTTCCTTCTTCTGTGGCACAGGTTTAATCCCAGTCTACTTTCATTTGGCCCCACTCAGCAGCACAGGTCTGGGTTTAGACGCCCTTCACCAGGAAAGCCTGCTCAGAAGGAGAGGATGAATGGCTCATTTATTCCGAGTCCTCCCTAAGGTCAAGTACCTGATTTTGTCTTCACAGCAACTTTGAGGTAGATACTACCATCATTCCCACTTCACAGGCAAGGAATTCGAGGCTTAGAGAGGTTACGTCTCTCGTTCAAGCACACGCGATGAGGCAGAGGCAAGGGCAGGATCCGAACCCAGGCCTTTATGGCTCTAAAGCCTCTGGCAAGCCAGGCTTGCTCAGGCCCAACTGGGATAGAAAAGGGATCAGAAAGAGAACAGAGGTGACTGGGCTACAACAAAGTCCTCTCTAACATCCAGTCAGAGCCTACCCTGCAGCAGGAAAGCCCCAGGCAGAGTGTCCCTTCCATCTGCCTGGATGGCCTGCCCACCCCAGGATCCTGCATGGGCAGCTCTGGACAGGGAAACGAATACAATGGTGCAAATCCACTTGAATAACCCCTTCCCTGTGCTCTCCCTGTCACAGGATTGGCTCGCCTGCCCCTGGGACAGAAAGCCCCCTGCCAGCTCTAGAAATAGCCTGCTTGATTCATGTGCAGGCCATCCCTGGGCTTCAGGCCAGAAACTCTGCTGGAGGCTGGCTGCAGTGGGAGGGGCCCCACAGGCTCTCTTAAGTTACCATTTATTGAGGTATTCACGAGTGCCAGGCCCTGTGCTGAGGGCTTTCTGGACATGGGGCCACTCAGTCTTCATGACCGCCGTATGGGGCGTGGGCATCAGGACATCAGTCAGTCTCCTCACTGCTTCCCCTTCTCCCCAGCCTCCAGGGACAGGGCTGAGGTGGTGGTCATGCCTTTCTCACCTGTCCGAGTCCCTGAACCTTAGGCAGCTTAGCTGGGGAAACAAAAATGTCCTAGTCTTGCTTGCTCCACCTTTTTCCTCCAGTTTAATCAGGTTCGTCCTTGCCAGGGCTTTCAC
Organism: Piliocolobus tephrosceles; assembly: GCF_002776525.5. NCBI lineage: Eukaryota > Metazoa > Chordata > Mammalia > Primates > Cercopithecidae > Piliocolobus > Piliocolobus tephrosceles. The sequence goes on from NC_045437.1 coordinate 178,345,089, forward strand.
ATAACATACTTGGAAACGTGGGGAACTAGGGACTTTGAACTCGTTACTCCCAGGCAGTGCTGACAGAGGTTAGAAACAGCAGCAATAAAACGGAGGACTTCAAACCAGAGGGCTATGATAGCCATGACAGGGGCGTTGAGTGCCCACACATACCTTAGAAACCCAAGTCACTTATTTCCTGGAGCACCAAGTTTCCCAAAAGCCTTAGGACCTTTTCACCTTTAGCTGAGGACAGAATCTCTGCTTCTGGGCTGTTGGGAGGATGGGCAATGGGAAGTAGTGCGGGTCTGGAGGTGGGAGTGACCTGCGTTTTCCTTGCTTCAGTCGCCCAAAGCAGGGACGACTAGCGCAGGAGAAACCCCTAAGGTAGGCCTCACAGTTCTTCAGAGCACCTGCAGTGGGGCCCAGAAATTTTACAACTGCATCTTCTAGATGCAGGGTCCAGGGTACTGCATCTCCAGAGGGTGCACTGAGCTGCACAGCCTAGTCTCTGCCCCAGGATCCCCACCCACCCGACAGCCTCACTGTTCCTGGCCTTCTGCTCTGCTACCATCCCTGTCGCTCCCCACTTCCCAATGGGGAACTCTGCCTGAGAACTCATGCACTATCCTGGCTGGCACCCCATGCTGCCTGGGTCCTGGGCCACTCAGTACTTGAAGCTCAGGGCCCCCTGTGCACTAAGGCTTAGCTGGCAGTGCGAGTCACCCAGCAGGAGCTGTGGCAGAGGTGGCCCCAACCCAGGTGTTCCACACCCAGAGATGGGCCATCCTGGCAACTGCCTCCTCTACAGCCAAGCAGAAGACAAAAAGCGGGCAGAACTATGGTTACATAAGATGTTAAACCGTTTACAGAAACTACCCTCTCGGCAACTCTTCTCTCAACTTCTGTAAATGGAATGCTATTTAAAAATATAAACCCTTTTAAAAAGAAGGATAAAAGGGAGAGGGGTCAAAAGAGCAATGTGGGGGCAGGGATGGTAACAGGCACCACCTTTCCAGGTGCGTTGGTAGCAGTCAGTGCTCAACCTGGGAAGAGGTTCTGGTGCCCACTGTGGCTGCTCAGATTGAGCTGCTTCTTGGAGATCAAGTGCCCCCTTGTGGCCAGTCTAGGGACCGGGGCTGGGTTCCAGCTTCTGATAGGGGCCGGGTCTTAAGGATTGTTTTCCTTCCATCAGCATCAGCACCAAAAGGCTCATTCCGCATTCGCTATCTAGTGTCTCAGATCACCCTATTCAACCGGCCCCAGGGAAGAAGGGACTATTCCCAGAGGACTACAGGTGGAGTGGGGGTCAGGTCCAGGGGACCCTACACTGGCTTCTCTTGCCCGCAGTCAGCCCTTTGAACCAACCCTCGGTATTCTCAGCCCCAGTCTGATGTGGGGCCTGCAGAGGGGCAGGCACCCAGAGCTTTGCCACATGGATGCAAACACAGTGTGGGGTGGGGAACGTGCAGGGAGAGGTGCGTGAGCACACAGATGTGGCCTAGGAGCCCAGGCTAGGTCAGAAAGGCCCAGGAAGCCCTGGGTCTCAGGTGCACAGCAGCTTTGGGAAGAGTTGAGCAGCTTCTGGCAGGGGCACCTCCCACCTTCTTGCCTTCAAGCTGGAAGCAGAAAAGATAGATGGACGATGCCAGGCCTGTCCACCAAGCTCTGGGGTCTTCTCCAGACACACCAACCAGTAGTTCCTTTGCAACTTTGGCCACCAGACACACCAACCAGTAGTTCCCTTGGTCCCAGGATCTAGGACTACTGTATTGTACAGTCCCAGAGGTGACATTCACATGGGCTACTCAGAAACCTGGTTCTGGATAGGCAATGGGCAAGTGGGGCTCCAGTTCCCATAGAGATCAGGGCAGGGATGACCTGCAGGAAATGTGAGTACAGGCCTTCTCAGGTGAAGGCTCCAATTCTCAGTCAGCCCCATTCTGGCACCTGAAACCTTCACCTGTATGGCTCGGACTTTGTAAATGATTAATCGAGTGCCTTGACCTGGTAATTGAGCCTTATTAGGTCCTTCTTGTTTTTGCAAGTGTCTGTACCAGTCCCAACCAAAGAGAGCTAGGCAGGAAAGGCAAAGAGAAAGACCGGAGCCTCCCAGAGGGTTCTGATGCCCGCAGCCTTCTTGCTCCAGGAGTGAGGAAGCAGCACCATGGCCCCTTACGGTCCAGACCAGTGATGGGTACACAGGGCTGGCCCTCAACTGCTAAGACAACTACAGACACCGCACCTTCCAAGAAGTGCCACCAGGGGATATGATGGTTTTGCCAGGGGCAGGAGGAGCTGTAGTCTGCTCAACTGCCCTTGCCCCACATTGGGCATCTAGAGCGACAGAAGGAGGCCAACCAGCCTTCCGGGAGGTTCCAGAGGATCCACAGTAGCCCTTTTACTACTTAGATGCAGAGGTAGGAAGGGAGGGGGAAATCTTTAAGCATTTTCCAAATAAGTAAAAACCTCAAGACAGCCATGAGATGGCTCCTGCAGTGGTTGGGCGGGGG
>NC_045437.1:178347680-178422706 GCF_002776525.5 Piliocolobus tephrosceles
GAGGGCGCGGGGAGAGAGAGAGAGAGAGAGGATTCAACTTGCTATGGCTTCAGTTCAGCTTTCCTTGGATGTGCAAGTGCAGTGGCATCATTTACTACCCAGAGCAAAGAGGCTACACTGATAAGAACAAAATGTCCTAAAGGCAATGCCACTGTGCCTCTGTTCAAGGCCAGTGAGCACCAGGTCCGTGTGCTGAGTGGGGGAGTGATAGAGTGAAGGATGACCAGGAACAGCAGAAGGACCAGCCCAGCTTCTGTCCTTCCAGGGAATAGCTGGATAGAGGCAATCAAGGGTCTGTAGTTTTCATCGGATTCTTTGAAGGGTTAAGATAGGATTAGGAACCTCTTCCACTTCCCCCTTGTTCTAAAGGGAGGTGGATATGGAGCTGACAGAATCAGCACAGCCTTGGCCCAGGCTCCACAACAGCAGCTGCCTTTGCCTCCTAAGCTCAGAGCCTTCCCTGGGCCTCCCAAGCCTCTCTTCCTACACTATTCCTCCTGCCTCCTTTTCCTGAAGCTTCAGCTCTGGCCTGGCTTTTCTGTGAAGCTGAGTCCCAAGATACCCACTCCAAGGTGAAGCAGACCGGGAGCTGGCCAACCAACTCACCCACCAACCTGTGCCTCAGCTTACTGCAGCCCAACCCAACAAGCATTCAGGCTGCCATTGCTCTCTGGACAGGTGTGGGCATTTACATGGATTGGTCTGGAAAGGGTGAGGGTTCGCCGAGCTGTGGATGGGTCCTTGCTTGTAGGTCTTCAGAAGTACATTTGCCACTATCCTGAAGTGGCATCCTGGGAGGGAGGCTGCCCCTGGACAAAACCAAGCAGCTATCCCAGGGCCAAGACCAAGCCCTCCCAGAAGCTGATGAAGCCTAAGGGACCCCAGGTGAATGAGTCATCTCATTCACTCCCAATCAGTCCTGTGAACAGTAGACCCAATAACACAATTTTTGGATAAACAACAAAAACCATCTACTAGATCTGGACAAGCTGGGCCAGCCTGACAAGGCTGCAACTGCCAGCACCCCCTGTGGTCTCATCCTTGGGCAACAGCTGCTAGTGCCACTAGGACAGGGTTGACCGTAGATACTGAAACAATTGAGAACTTCTCAGATGCCAGGACTACAGTCAGAACTACCTTGGGGACCACCTTGGCCAGTCATTTTTTGGTAAGAAGAGGATGCTGAGTTCAAAGAAGGGAAATAACTTGACTGAGGTCACACAGTGAATTAGAGGCAGGTCCTGGCCTGTCACTGCACACTCTTGCCTTCTGGCCCAGTGCTCACTGCACAAGATCAGGCTCACTTCAAATCAGACAGCATCTTGGCTGCATGTGACCTGAAATGTGGCTATGCATCAAGGGAATGAAAGGCCTCCCTATTCTCTGTGCCCTAGTTCTCCTTCTCAATCCAAGATCTGTGTGTTAGGTTCAGATCTAGATCTCTCCTTGTTCAGAGTGTCCCAAGGAGAGTCAGGGCCCATCACCTCAGGACGACCTGGTCCAACAGTCAATTGAGATACGGAGTGTATTCTGTCCACAGTCACAGTATCAGAGTGAAAGGTCCCTCAGCCTCCATCCGCCACACCTCCACCTTCCACATGAGGGTGCGGGAGGAGTGGCTGCTGAGGAGCCTGAGCAAGGTGTGTGTGAGGGAACACCCGAGTGCATGTCAGCCTCCCTCATGTGTAACTCAATTCCAGTGCTGGACGCTGACAATTCCCGGGCAAGTGGCTGGAGATCCAGAAGTGCTTGGTATTTTCCAGTAAAGACCATTGTTACTCTACAAGAAGGTTATCACCCCATTTAACTAAAATAGAGAAAATAAGAGCTTTTAAGAAACTATGAGCAACAAAAGAAGAGGTTAAAACCAGGGCCGATTTTCCCCATGTCCCTGCCACCAACTTGGGAGTTGGGCAGATCTGAGCCGAGATCCTGGCTCTGTTCTTCCAGAGCTGGATGATTTCAAGTAAGACACTTGATCTCTCTGAGCCTCTGCTTCCTCTTCTACAGGATGGGAAGGAAGACAGAGTTGTACAGCTACTGCCTTAGATAACACAGGAAAATGATGTAATGAGAACATAGTTAATATCATTAAGACAGGTCAAAAATACAAGCTCTCAATTTATAGAGAGGAAAGTTTCATCGTGGGGTTTCTTAAATAGTGAGATCATATAGTACATTTCAAATGCTATTTTTCATAATTTTCTAGGCCATTGTCTATGTTTACAGCACTGCTAAAGAACCGAGGTGCCTGCCGTACTGGCGCAGCGCGTACATTCCTGTTTGCTGGTCCAGGTGCATGTACAAAGCTTGGTTTTGCAAAACATCATGCAGTGAGCAATCCAAGCCACAAGACTGCAGGGATGCGCACATCCACAGAAATGCCACAAGGTGACTGTGGGGCTCGACAGCTTGTTGTGGACAGGATGGGTTCTATCCAGGTGAGTTTATAAAAGATGAAAGACGTACAGATAATAATTTAAGTCAGACTTAAGTAATTCACTTTATTTTTGTAAACCTGAGGAGAAAACCAAGAACTTCTTTTACTGGTGACAGAAGGAAATAAAAAAGGGAATCTCAAATAGTTTACGGGGGCAATGTCCTCTTTTCTGTTACACAAGACTTTAGTAAGCCATCTTCCACACCCTGAGGGGAAGACAAGCCTTAGAAACAAACTGTTTTGTATTTGGCTTAGAGTAGAGAGCAGTTTTACTTTGATCTTGACACCAGCCAGGAGATTTGGTGGGGGACTGAAGGGCAGTAATGGGGAAGAGTACTCGGGACAGGATGAGTACATAAGCAGTTCTTCAGCCCCCGCTCTTCTGCTAGAGTCTTGTAATGCCACTGCCTCAGATAGACCAAGGGACCATGGTGTGAGCTGGGGAAGATGTCACTGTCAAGATCAAAGGGGAGGAAGGGGTTGACAAGTATGAAAAGCCCCAAAATACACTTGAGAAGAGGCTAAAATGATTTTCTGGACCGGGTGTGGTGGCTCACGCCTGTAATCCCAGCACTTTGGGAGGCTGAGGCGGGCGGATCACCTGAGGTCAGGAGTTCAAGACTAGCCTGGCCAACATGGCAAAACCCCATCTCTACTGAAAAGTACAAAAATTAGCCAGGTGTGGTGGCGGGTGGCTGTAATCCCAGCTACTTAGGAGGCTGAGGCAGGAGAATCGCTTGAACCCAGGAGGTGGAGGTTGCAGTGAGCCAACATCGCGCCACTGCACTCCTGCCTGAACAAGAGCTAGACTCCATCTCAAAAAAAAAAAAAAAAAAAAAAAAGAAAGAAAGAAAATTATGAATGAGGCTCTTATACCAGGCAGAAGAAATTAAGGAAAATCTAGAGAGAAAAACCTAATCACTCCTAGTACATGACGGTTCTATAACCTTGTGATGACGGTGTAAAGACCTCGAGGGAGGGAGGATTTTCCAATTGCGGCAAACAGTGTGTGATCTTGCTCATGACCTGCTTGGAAGTGAGGCACAGGAAGACCACGATTGTGAATGATGGTGGCTGACCTGACTCAGAGCATAACCCGGCCCACAAGTCCCTCAACATACTGGCCATCTTGTAATGGCTGTTCCTTTACCCAATTTAATGAATAGTATACCTCATTTACTGCCAACTTCCAAAGACACCAATGTAATCATACACTAGGGACTTTAACTGTAGAATAATTACAACCCAGCAAATGAATGAGCAGGCTGCCTGCCATCATTAAAGGTTATGGCATGTAAGGGTGAGCAACCAATCCCACTTAAATACCCATTAGACCCCACAATGATCTATAGATTTGATGCAATTTCAATAAAAATCCCAACAGGACTTTTTAATAAACAAATTCTAAAATTTATGGAAAGGAAAGAGAACTAAAATGACTAAAACAAGATTTAACATAAAGCTATAGTAGTCAAGATAACCGGTTAATGGTATTGGCAAACAGATACATAGATCAAAGGAATTGAATGAAGAAGACAATAATGGACCCACATGTACATGGCTAACTGGTTTGACACATAAGCAAAGGCAATTCATTGGAGAAAGCATTTTGAAAAATATTGGTATGGTATGCAAAACATCTCACAAAAACCCTCAGCCATTTTAAACCTCACATTTTATATAAAAACTAACCCCAAATGGATTATAGATCTCAATGAAAAACATATAACTATAAAATATTTTGAAGAAAACATAGAAAAGCATCTTCATGACCTGGGGTTAGGCAAAGAGTCCTTAGAATGACACCAAAAGCGTGATAAAATGAAATAAAAAATTGATAAACTGAACATCATCACAAGGAAAACTTTTGCTCCATGGAAGACACTGTTAAGGGGATGAAAAGACAGGCTACAGATGTAGAGAAAATATGTACAAATCACAGCCAACAGAGGACTTGTATCTAAAATATATAACAACTCTCAAAAGTCCACAGTAAGAAAACCACTCAATTTGAAAGTGGATAAAAGACTTGAAAAAACACTTCACCAAAGAGGATATACAGAGAGCAAATATGCACATGACTTCATCACTAACTATTAGGAAAACACAAATTAAAACCACAATGAGATGCCACTACATACAATCAGAATGGCTAAAATAAAAATTGCTGACAATGTCAAGTACTGGCAAAAATGCAGAGCCACCAGAACTCTCATTCATTACTGATAGGAACGCACGATGCCAAAGTCACTTTGGAAAAGAGTAGCAGTTTCTTAAGCCTATCATATGATCCAGAAATTCCACTCCTGGGTATTCAGCTTAGAGAAATGAAAACTTATGTTCACACAAAAACCTGAACATCAATGTTTATAGCAGATGGATTCATAATCACCCAGAAGTAGAAACAACCCAAATGGTCCTTCAACAGGTGAATGAATAACTGTGGTACCTCTAATACAACGGAATACTTTTCAGCAATAAAGTATCCACGGATCCTCATAGAATATACCAGCAGTTAACACACCAATGATTTTGCTTGCAAGGCAGTAGCCCAGAATGACATTCCAGGGCAAAACCTAACCATCCCAAATCTCCCGTGGCCAAATGCACTGCAAAATCCCAAAGACCGGGGGTTTTCAAATGTATTCCTCAGGCCCCTGAGCTTTCATAAAAAGTAGGGGGTGGTTCCTCCTTGCCTCAACCACAGCAATTCTATAGTATCTATTTTCCAGATTGGAGTTGCATGTAGAGTTTCCTTTCAAAAGATGTATATTAGCAAAATCTGTGATGGTGGTTATGAAAGATCTAGACTGTTGCTACTGTTCAGAAGGACCTCCCCAGGGTATGGATGGTCATCTGTTTGGTTATCTATGTGCTGGACCCTCTAGCAGCTACTGCAGAGGACACAGTCTTTTTGAGGAACAATGTCTCCTCTCCTCTCCACTCAGGCTCAAAGCTGAGTGACATTAGCCTGACTCCCTTACTTGGTGTCTAACCTTTTTGGAATTCAATGTTTTGTTAGCATGCTTCTGTCCAGTTTGGCGGGGGCTCCTGGCCTTCCTGCCTCCACTAGTGCTTTGCACCTGTGAGCTCACCTGTTCCATGCTTACACAAATGTCTGCTTTTCTCCAGGCCTGAGGAGCCCTGTCTTCTAGTTCCAAGCAGTCTTGTCTTTCCTTCTGTTGATTTCCTTCACAGAACAAGAACTGGAGAAAAGTCCATGCCCTCAGTGAAAACAGTGTGGATACTTTTGCATTCTCACCTTACCTAATCTCTCAGCAACATTTGATGTTACTGATCACTCCTCTCTTCCCAATACATCTTCACTCAGCTCTCAGGACATCCCATTCTCCTACCTTTCTCTCTCTGACTCCTTTGCAGATCCATCCAGAATTCCTTACAGCTCAGCCCTACACTGCTATCTTTCCTTTTCCCTCCATATTTCCATCCAAGTTGATCTTACTCACGGCCACAGTTTCAACGATCAACATGCCAAGGCTCTCCACATTGACATCTCTAGCCCAACCTCTCCTCCAAGCTTCAGGTTTATATACAGTTGCTTACCTGACATCTCCACTTGAATGTCTCATAGATACTTTGAAACCTCAAACTAACCCAGTATGTTCCCCCTCTCAACCAAACATGATTCCTTTCTCTTGTTCCCAACCCCATAAACATCACCACCAGGCATCCAGTTCCAGTCAGAAATCCAGAATCATCCCTGACTCTTACCTTCTTCCTCAATGTCCATATCCAATCCATCACCAAGTCCTGTTGATTTTACTTCTCAATATCTCAAATGCATTCATTTCTCTCCATAATTACCATGTGTACCTGTGCCCCACTCCAAACCACTCTCCACACAGAAGCCAAAGGAATCTCTTAAAAACACAAATGTGATATCATCCCTTTGCTTAATATCCTTCAACAGCTTCCCATTACTCACAAGACAAACACAAAAATCCTTAACTTGGGCTATGAGCTCCCATCTTGCTCCTGCCTGTTTCTCATCTGCTCTTAATGTCCCCTTGCTGTCTATGACACCAATTTCCTTCTCCACTTTATCAAATGAGTCACCATCTTTCCTGCCATTGGGCCTTGGCACCTGCTGTTCCTACACTTTTGCCTACTGACATCTATATATCTTTCAGATCTTAGCTCACTTCACCGCCTTGGGGAAGCCTTCTTGGACTGTGCCAGGTTGTTCCCCTTTTATATGTTTTGATGGCATTACATCTCTTCTCTTCACAGGGAAGTATGATGTCAGTTATTATCTGTGGGTTTATTTAATGTCTGGTTCCCTCCCTGGAGTATAAGCCCTGCAAAAGCAGGGATTGGGGGTTTGTTCTGTGTGGTATATCACCTGGCACTCTGGAGCTACGTTTACGGAATGCATGATTGTCTCTGTAGAACCCGGGTGGTTTCCCTGGGGCATACACAGGACAGACTGAAGAACTGCTCCCCTCACAGCTGAACTGCCCCCAAGGTAATGGTGTGACAAAGATGGGCTAAAATTTTCTAATGTGTGATCCCAATGGAATGAATAAATTATTTCCACCAAGTAATAAATGTAACATTTTAAAGAAGTAATCTATTCACAGTAACATTAAAATTATAATATACCTAGGGAAAAAATCTAATTTTAAAAACCAATAAGGACATGTGAGAGCTATATGAAGAAAATTATAAGATTTAAAAGACATAAAAAGAAGACAAAAATAAATTGAGAGATACCTTGTTCACGGTGGGAAGACAATATTATAAATATGTCAACTCTTTCACCAATTACTTGATAAATTACATGTTGTTCCAATCAAAGCTAAACGTGGTTTTCTGTAGAAACTAACAAACCTTCTAAAACGTAGATGAAAGACTAAAAGGCCAAGAAAGCCAAGAAAATTACGAAAAAGAATAAGGGGTATGTGTTTATGCATGTGCTGGTGGAAGGAGGGTACACATCACACCAGATTCTTGATTCTAGCTAATATTCTAATTCGTATATGGGAACTTGGTATATGACAAATCTCATCTCAAATTAATAGGGAAAGGATTGAAACTGTGCCCCAAAGATTAAAGACACCAATCCCTAACAGAGGTTACAAGATGGCAGACAAAAACAACATGCTGAAACACTAAAACGCCTCTGCTTATGAGGCAAAAGAACTGGCTGAAATCTGTTAGAACCAATATGGCCAGCTGGAGTTTGGATAGAATGAGCCTGCTGATGTCACAGCCCGAATTTTCACTGCATGTTTCATACTAACCCTCCCCTGAATTTGCACATAGGATCCATGAGGTAGCATGAAGAGATTATTGTACACGCCCCAGGACTTTCCAAACCTCTTCTTTCCTTCCACCAACCACCTCTCATCCTGGAATCCACCCCTCTAACCTTTTCTAATAAAATTACTGCCTTAAAGCCAGGGCAGGGAGACAGATTTGAGCTGGAATCCTGTCTCCTTGTTAATCAACATATAATAAAAGCATTTCTTTTCTCAAAAACCCAGTGTCATGGAATTGGCTTCTAGCACATCAGGCAGTGAGCCCCTTTTGCTTGGTAACAGTATGATCTAATTAATACATGGAGCTGGAACTACCAAGATGGAAAAACAAAACTAGAATCTTATCCTATACCATGATAAAAAAATAAATTCAGGGCCAGGCACGGTGGCTCATGACTGTAATCCCAGCACTTTGGGAGGCTGAGGTGGATGGATCACCTGAGGTCAGGAGTTCGAGACCATCCTGGCCAACATGCCGAAACCCCTGTCTCTACTAAAAATACAAAAATTAACTGGGCTTGGTGGTGCATGCCTGTAGTTCCAGCTACTTGGGAGGCTGAGGCAAGGGAATCGCTTGAACCCAGGAGGCAGAGGCTGCAGTGAGCCAAGATCATGCCACTGCACTCCAGCTTGGGTGACAGAGCAAGACCTCGTTTCAAAAAATAAAATAAAAATACAAAATTAGCCAGGTGTGGCGGTACATGCCTGTAATCCCAGCTATTTGGGAGGCTGAGGCAGAAGAATCGCTTGAACCAGGGAGGCAGAGGTTGCAGTGAGCCAAGATCATGCCATTGCACTCCAGCCTAGGCAACAAGAGCGAAACTCCGTCTCAAAAAAAAAAAGTCAGGTGGATTAATGACTACATCTGAAACATTTTTAGAAGAAAATATAGACTTATCTTTATGAGCTTGGAATAGAAAATGAGTTTTCAAAGACTAAACCATACAAAGCACGAGGGAAAGATGATAAACATGACATCCAAAATTTCTCATACTAGAAAATATACTATAAAAAGATTAAGAGAGGCCGGGTATAGTGGCTCACACCTGCAATCCCAGCACTTTGGGAGGCCGAGGCAGGTGGATCGCTTGAGTTCAGGAGTTCAAGACCAGCCTGGAAAACATGGCAAAACCCCGTCTCTATTTAAAAAAATACAAAAATCAGCAGGGTATGGTGGCACGTGCCTGCAATCCCAGCTACTTGGAAGGCTGAGGCACAAGAATTGCTTGAACCCAGGACGTAAAGGTTGCAGTGAGCTGAGATCACACCACTGCACTCCAGCCTGGGTAACAGAGCAAAACTCCATTCAAAAAACAAAAAAAGAAAGTCAGATAGGAAGAATATATTTGCAAGCCTATAAAAGATATATTCTATCCACTAAAAATATTAGTGGATAGAATATATAGAAATTCCCTACAAATCAGTAAGACAAACCAACAGAAAAGACAGGCTAAGAACATGTATAAGCAATTCACAATTCACAAGATATGTACAAACTGCTCAAAACTTATATGCTTATGTTCAAGGTCACTAGTAATCAGGGTAGGCGAATTAGTGAGATACCATTTCACACCTACGAAAGGTGCTAAAATTTAAAAATCTGCGAGTTATTTTCAAAGAAAGAAGAAAATGGAAATTGTGCAACAGTAGTTGTTTATTTGAGTAACAGGAGGTAGCAGGGCTGTAGGGAAATACTTGGATTTTAGCTGCTCAGTCCAAGTTGTCCAGGAGGCAGCAGCAGCAGAGAGCAGCCCAGCAAGCAGCCAGGACTGCCTGACACCCGCTGTCGTCCATCTTCCTTTCCCGTTCTACCACGTACACTGTTGAAGGGGATACAGGGCAGGCAGGGGAGAGAGAGACCCAGTCAGAGGGGACTTGGAGTGGCAGCATCCTGGTAGAACTTATCACACTCTGCAGCGACTGGTTCTGTCTAGATTGTTAGCTCCACGAGGGCAGGGCAGGGGCCAAACTGATCTGATTCACTGCCCTTTCCCTGCTTTAGTGTCTGGCACACATCAGGTACTCAGCAGCTATCAGACCACTTTCCTGCCACCTCTCCTTCTCCAAGCTGACCAGGAAACCCAACCCAGTACTTTATTTATTGCTTGTCCAAAGTGATCCAATTCTCAATGCAACCCTTGCCCTGAGCCTGACTCCTGCAGCCTGATATGGCAGGCACTGGAGGAAATCTTTACACATGATTTCATTTAATCCTCCCAACAGCGCTGTATTACTATCATCATTTTATAACTCTCATATACTGTTAGTAGGAGTGGGAATGGACAGAATCTCTTTGAAGGATAATTTTAGGGGGAAGGGGAGAGACAACAACTGCAACCCAGAAAATTTGTATCTGGAATTTATCCTGCAGAAATAATTGTCCCAGTGTTCAGAGATCTATGTAAAGTATGGTTGTTGCTGTATCAAAATAACCCCAAACTAGCTTTAATGTCTATCAACTGGAGTCCAGTTGGGTAAATTAAAGCACACCACATAATAGAATACTACACAGCCACTAAAAGAACCAGGTGGTTCTTCCATGTGGCCAATAATTTAAGGGATGAAAGCAAGGTCTAGAGCAGTGCATCTATTTTACTTGTACAATAAGAAGGATATACATACAAACACATACACGTTTCTGAAAGTATACAAGAACTTAAAAAGTTCAGGGTGTGGAGAGAGGTGGAGATTTTCACTTTGCTTTTACATTTTTCTCAAATCCAGGCTTGTCTGATTCCAAAGCCACACTCAAAGCTGCTCCTGAGGGTCCTCATGGCAGGAGGGTGGGGCCTGGCTAGTTTTAGAATGCCTTGGATCTCTTCAAACGTCTATTTCAACTGCTATAAGATAGTTCCAGGGGCTTTAGGGTCAGTGGGCACTGACCAATCTGGGCTCCTAGCCCCAGTGGCCCCATCTTCAGTCCTGGGCTGCCTCCCTAAGTCACTGTTACCCAGACACTTCACATGGTCCAACTCCCCACAACCATGCTCCTCTTATAGCCTGACCTGGCACCTCCTAACCCATAGTTCCACCTATCAAATATGCCTTAAATCCAATTCTGTCTCCTCTCAGGCCCTGTGGCCTCTGTGAGCTCTAGGCTAGCACTAGGACTTCTGCTGGGCAAACCTGGCAAGTAGGGGATGCTATCAAATCACAACTCCCCCTCCAAGGAGCTCAAACCAGAGAGGACCCCTACACTGCTGCAATTCCTGGGGCTGAGCCCCTATTAACCCTCTCCCCCCAGCCCATGCCAGGTCCCAAACAGCTCATTAAGGCTCCTTTTGCAACCCCTGGCTCTCCACACCAGGTGGCAGTACTTCAGAATTTACCAAATCAACCCCAGCCTCTTCTCTTGGGGTTCCAGAAGGTAGTCAGGAGCCCACCTGAGCCAGGTTCTGGAGGAAGAGGGCATCAAGGGAGCAGGCACCATCGGTCTCTGCCTATGCACAGCCTTGAGGATTCCATGATGCTCCAGGGGCCACCTCCAGGTCCCTAACCAGCCCCCTGGCTCCCCTCACCCCAGTGAGTATGAACATCCATCATACTCCGCTTTCACCTCTCACTTCCTCAGCAGAGCCCCTCCATTCTTGCCTCCCACACTGCTGCTCTCCACCTCTGCCAGCCAGTGACCTCAGCAGCACCAGGACCCTTGTCAGGAAATTCAGTGTCTACTCAGCTGACCTTTGGTAGTGCCCACCCCACCCCTTGACCTTCTCTCAGCATCAGCAATACTGTCACTGGGCTCATTCTTTCCTGTGTCCTGGAAATATCCCTTTTTTTTTTTTTTTTTTGAGATGGAGTCTCACTCTTGTTGCCCAGGCTGGAGTACAGTGGTGCAATCTCGGCTCACTGCAACCTCCGCCTCCTAGGTTCAAGCAATTCTCCTGTCTCAGCCTCCCGAGTCGCTGGGATTACTGGTGCATGCCACCACACCCAGCTAATTTTTGTATTTTTAGTAGAGACAGGGTTTCATCTTATTGGTCAGGTTGGTCTCGAACTTCTGACCTCAGGTGATCCGCCCACCTCGGCCTCCCAAAGTGCTGGGATTACAGGTGTGAGCCACTGCACCTGGCCTCCCTCCACATTTTTATTCTGTCTACTCTTCCTCTGGGGCCTCCAATACCCACCTCGGTCGCTGGGATATGGGACAAAGCCTCTTAGCCAAGGCAGCTGCCTATTCCTCCCAGATTCAGGCTTTATCATTCTTTTCCTCCTCCTCCTCAGACTGACATCTGTAGAACTCTGCACATTTACAGGTTTGTTCAAAATCAATGCAAGGTAGCATTCACATGTCAGTCTACTGCCTCCTCCTGCAGCACACTCCCACTGTCCTACACTTAACGACCCATCATGTCCTTTGCTCAAAAACAGCCAAGCCTCCTACTGCCTCAGCACTCTCCCTCTGGCCACCTAGACTGTTCACAGTGATTCCATGGATCCCATGGGTCTGAATCTGGCCACATCCAGCAACCCCAATACTGAGCTCTACCCCCAGGGCCTCAGATACCTCAGAGCCAAATCTGTGCCTAGCACAGACCAGCCCCATGCCTGTGTAGGACACACACAAAAAGACAACCCTAGCTGTGTTCTCAGAAAACATCTATCCCTATCTCTCCAAGTCCGTCTCCTTACCAAAGCTGTGCCCCAGCTGTTCTAAGCATTTCTTCCCAGGAATCTGAGGTTCAGCCGGAAGTTAGTCGGGTGAGGGGGTTGTGGGTGAGAGAGGTACTAGGTTTTCATCAGATTCTGGTGATGGGAGGTTCAGAGAGAAGCAGAGAACCTGGGAGCGCTAGGTGGTTCCTCTAAGAGGCCTTCCTGACCTACCCTATTAAGGGTCTTTCTGATTCTGAATTCCTGCCAGCACACTGTAACTGCAATCATTCAAAAACAGCCTTAGAAATATCAAGCAGTCCTTAAGAAGAATATAGCGCTGAGGCAGAGATGGGCTCAAGTTGAGTATTTAGATGAAAAAGGTAGACTACAGGCCAGGACATATACAGTGTCCAGAAGAACAGAGTTTGGCAAGTAAGAATAGGAGACTTTTATTCTGTATGCCCGTGATGTTTCCCTTTTTACTTCTGTTATTAGAATAGAACAAAGAAAATAGGACTGTCTCAGAAGTGGCTGGCTTATTGTCAGTGTTTACATATTCCCTAACTAGACTCTAAGTCCCTAAAGTACAGGGTACAGGCTTTCTCCACATGCTGCCCCTAAGGGCCTGAGACACAGGGAGGGAAGGCTGGCTAGGAACTATAAGCAGCACCAACATCCTTCTAGGCAGGGGCAGAAGGCTACAGTGGGCAGTCCCTGCCTCATTCACAAGAGCCACATGGCCCACAGTCTAGGTCCTCACCACGTCATGAGTTCAAAGTCTACCAGTACACTGGGACTGATCTCAGTATCTTTAGTTATGCAGTAGTTTGAGTTGGCTCATTTGTGAATCTAGAGAATTGCTAGTAAGAAATTAACACAGAGAATAATCACATGCCCATTAAGACAAGAGTTCCACAACCAGCCATCTCTACTCCCTAAATGGCCTGGCAAATACAGATGGACACTGGCTCAAGGAAGCCCATTATCACCCAAGTGTGTCCTTAGCAGGTATGGGGAAAACCAGTCCTGTGCCAAGGCATTTCAGAAATATACTTTCCTAGGAAGTTACACATATGTAATTCTAATAATTCTAAATGTTGTATAAGAATTGGATGAAACAAAAGCAGAGTACAAAAACTGGAAGACATGGGGGATAATACCATGCTTGCACAAAGCTGCCATGAGGGGAAGACAAGTGGCTTCAACAGCCTTAGTCATCAGCAGGCTCATGGTTTCAAGTCTTAAGAGCCAGGTCTGGAAACAAGGCCAAAAGACCAGCTCAACTAGGGTCAGGAAAGAGACAGGTCAAAGTCATTAAGAGCCCACACCACTAGAGCAAGCTGGCTGTAGTAAGGCGCACTGCCTAGCCCAGTGCCCACCAACAAGCGACAAGGATTCCCTCACAATCATAAGGAAGTGGCCGGCTGAAATGTGGTCAGTGAAAGGGGATATATCAAACTAGAATTATAAAATGTTGTGAAAGCCTATCAAATATCAAAATGAAGTCTGATATTATGAGTGTCCAGCGGTAGTTATGCTGGAGTCTAAAATTAGATGATGAGTAAATCTGACTTTTGCTCAGCAGTGAACGGTGATTCATCAGAAACTGATCTTCAAAGACATCTTGCTCCTTGTGCTTTAAACCCTTACCCAAATGAATTGAAAGTAGGGACTTGAACAGATATTTGTATACCCATGTTCGCAGCAGTATTATTTAGAAACATAGTCAAAAGGTGGAAGCAACCCAAGTGTCAATGGATAAACGAAATGTGGTATAAATATACAATGACTATTATTCAGCCTAAAAAAGGAAGGAAATCCTGACACACGCTACAGCATGGATGAATCTTGAGGACACAGTGCTAAGTGAAATAAGCCAGTCCAGAAGGACAAATACTGTATGATTCCACTTATATGAGGTACTCAGTATAGTCAAATTCATAGACAAAGAAAGTAGAATGGTGGTTACCAGAGGCTTGAGGTAGGAAAAAGTGGTGAGTTGTTATTCAATAGGGACACAGTGTCAGTTTGGGAAGATGAAAAGAGTTTTGAAGATGAGTGCTGGGGAAGGTTGCACAACAATGTGAATGTAATTAATGCCAATGAACTGTACATTAAAAATGGTTAAAATGGCAAATTTTATGTTATGAGAATTTTATCATACACATAAAAACCTGCATTATTTTTTTCTTTTTTTAAGAGACAGGGTCTTGCTATGTCACCCAGGCTGGAGTGCAGTGGTGCGATCATAGCTCATGGTAACCTTGAACTCCTAGAATGAAGTGATCCTTCTGCTTCGGCCTCCTAAATAGCTAAGAAACTTGCATTATTTAATTCTCTGTTTATACATGAGAATTCCAGAACACTTCAGCATTTGGGAAAAAGACAACAGAGCTGAGCTTCGCAGCAGGCAAAACTCTGTATGTTGGTGGCTCAGGACGTTCTGTTCCAGCAGCAGCTTGAGTTCTCTTTGGTTTGGTGGCATGAATCAATCCTGCAGGCCCCCGGGGCCAGCCTGGACTCCAGCCAGCCAGAGACACCTCATGGTCACAAAACAGTCCACTCTGCCTGCCTGTGTGCCAGCCTACCCTCCTGCTTGAAGACTCTTCTACTGCTCCAACTATATCTCACATCCAGCAAATGTGCTGAAGGAGAAAGAAGCTGCTGTTGCTGACGCTTAGCTCAGTCTCCTTCCCACCTCACATGCTCACTCTGTATTTTCCTGACACAGCCAACCCTGCAGAGGAGTCTAGAAATAAAAGACATCATCCCTGACTCAGGCAGCTCACAGACCACTTGAGAAGAAGAGACAAAGACTCATCTCAGGAAGCTCACAGCCACTTGTCAAACTGGGCAGGAACAATAATAAACACAATTGGAACAAAATCAGGACAGATCCTTTCAATGAGTTAAGGTGAGAGGAATCTTTTTTTTTATTTTGTATTTTATTTTTTTATTTTTTTTTGAGACGGAGTCTCGCTCTGTCGCCCAGGCTGGAGTGCAGTGGCCGGATCTCAGCTCACTGCAAGCTCCGCCCCCTGGGTTTACGCCATTCTCCTGCCTCAGCCTCCCAAGTAGCTGGGACTACAGGCGCCCGCCACCTCGCCTGGCTAGTTTTTTGTATTTTTTAGTAGAGACGGGGTTTCACCGTATTAGCCAGGATGGTCTCGATCTCCTGACCTCGTGATCCGCCCATCTCGGCCTCCCAAAGTGCTGGGATTACAGGCTTGAGCCACTGCGCCCGGCCAGGTGAGAGGAATCTTAATCTTATTACCACCCTCTCCTCATTTCTCTCTTCTTGCACTCCTACAAGAAAATTAAGTAAATGATGGCTAGTGAGTGGCTCACCAAGAAATGGGCATCATCTTAGATGGGCCCTGGCTGCCACAGCCAGCCCTAATAGCCCTGGCTTCTGACTAATAGGGCCATGATGGCCTGACAGTCCCTTGCCCCCAGGATGGAACCATGGGTTAGGGTGATTAATGCATGAACTACTATTTCATACCCTGCTGAGCAGCAAGAATGATGCTTGAAACCAGGGAAGCATAGAAACAAAGCAAGGAGAGAAAAGGTAAGAGTGAAACAGAAATAGAAAACGACTCAGAAACCAAAAACCCCCAATGTCAGTGGCCCTTGAATATAAGACAACTACTGCCATGATTTTAGAAGGCTAAATAGAAATCAGGGAAATGATTTCCTCCTGGTTTTCAGGCACTGGATAACAGAAAAAAAATAGAGAGGTTACTTTGAGTGGAGCTGGCTCTTTGGAACTTGCCCAAATGGGCAGAGATCACCAAGGAGGTAGCTGTTGGGTTTTTCCAATTAGTGCGCAGGCACAGGCAGGCACAGACTACTCTGTTATCATCAATGTTAGCCTGATTCACATTGAGTGCTGGCCCATGAGTTTCATTCAAATAGTACTTGCTGCATTTTCTAAGAAGGTAAACACTGCCATATCATTTTTACTGAACATAAAACGTGTTTTATCTTAGGTATACAGACCATAACTGGCATCTAAAGGTAGCAGATTCCTGTGTTACTGATTAACAGCTCCAGCAGATATATTTATGCAAAGCACCCCAGGTTGTTTTCTTTTTCTACTGTCAGGCTTAATTTTATGACAGTAAAAATAGTAGTGTTTTCTCCTGAATGCACCTCAGTTTAGAGCCTGGTACACAGTGAGTTCCAACGTCAGGGATGGGACAGGATGACCATTCTCAATGAATGTGGTAAGAAGGTGATTCAGGGGCAACCCTCACTTGTAAGGACTGTCCCCTACCCCTCCCCTCTACTACCTGCAGCACACTGCCCACTATTTCAGAGAAACAAAGGCCATTCCTTGTAGATTTGCAAAGAACTGTGCGGGGTACCTGGGCTATGCCAAATTATCCACCGCAATTCCTGCTGTTTTGTAACACTGTTTTCTAACACAAGCTGACATCAACCCAGAATCAAGGGCAAATGGTCCTGAAAATCCCCACTTTACCCACAGAGATGTGATTATTTGGCAAATGTTGAGGCCAGAGACTTCACCAGCGGAGAAAAGGAGACAGAAGTGGTGCCCTGGCTTGTACAACTGTGACTAGGACTCTGGCCCCGGAAGACAGGGCCAGAGTTTAGGGAAACAACTCCCTTCCATGGTGAACTCTATCAGGGCTGGCCAGCTTGTCACTGAAGCCAGTTTAAAAAGTCTCCACAATCATGACCAGCCTCTTGCCATGAAACCCCTAAGGTGGAAAACTAAGTAAGGTTGGCCTTGTAGATGGAGCAGGTATGTAGGGACCTTCCAAAAATATGCCAGGAAGGCCAGAAGGCATCTGATTTCTCCCCATCTGGTAGAGTTCAGCTGCCAAAGCGGTGGTTTTATTTACAGCGCTACCAATTTGGAGAACTAAGAAATAGAGCAGAAGGACTCTCAGCAAACTCCAAAAGCCCAGTATACAGCATACTTGACCTAGGGTACACTCCTGGATAGTGTGTTTGCAATGCTGCTGTCATCATCTGTCCATATCACAGCACAAGCAGACCAAATCCCTTGGGCCTGGCAGCCCACCAAGGAACACAGGGCAAAAGCAAAGAGAGGCAGTGCTAGAGTTGGGACACCCTAGGGTCCAACCTCAGTGCCACCTTGAGGGTGTGACAGCCGCTTCCAGCTTTAGTTTCCTTGCCTGTAAAATAGGGATGAGATTAGCACCTATTCCTTTATTGGGTTCTTCAATCCACATAGGCCAGTGCCTAATATACAGCGGGTATTCTGTATACGCTAGCTGCTACTATTGCTCCCAAAACAGAGATCTGAAGGATGGAAGGCAGGGCTTCCCAATCGCTAAGAAACCTGGAAGCAACATGGGCATTACATAGAACTGATACACCCTACAGATAGTTGCATTTTACACAATGAATTGGAGTCTTTTTGAAAAATGAACAAGAGACATGGAAATGGGAAAAAAAGAGGTGTCTGTTGATCTAAGGTACTGCCTTAGTGCAACTCCTTCTGGATGCTAGGCTCTAAAGTGATAATCCAGGAGGGCCAGGGGCACTGCCTCCTAATGATATTCACAACCACAGCCATTCTTATTACACCGACCATATCAGCTAGCTGGAGCGGGTTATCATCAACAACCCTTCTACCAACTCCCCCCGTCAACACTCTTCTCCCATGATTGAACAGGGAAATGGAAATGGTCCTATTTAGCAATTCCTTTTGACCTCCAAGATAAACCCTGGGGACCCTCAGCTCCTAATTTTATCTGGATAAAAATGTTGAGGACCGCAATACCACTTATCACTCTATGCTCACAGCTTACCACAGGGCACTCAGTAGGCCTGGCACACAGGAGACACTAAATGAATGAATGAATGGACAAATAACCTGCCCTACACTCCTTACCTCAGGTGGAAAAGTCTGTCTTATAAAGAAACTGCAGATATGGGCTTAGCTAGCTACAATATGAAGCAACTGCAAAGCACTGATAAGGAAAAATATGAGACCCAATCACTCTCAAGTTCTTAAGAAAGTGAGTCACTCCACTTCTGTCAGGTCAACCCTTCAAAAGAGATCTTGGCATACTCTGAATTTTCTAGAAAGGGGCTGAGGGCAGTCCTTGATATCAGGGCCATCACTTTATTCCAAAGGGAATAATCTGCCTGAGAGAAGATCTTGGAAGAGAATCAAGCAAGCAAAGGGAGCTTAGGGTCCTGAGTCCAGCTAGGCCAGGAAGAGTGCACCCAGTAACCACACGATATACCTTTTTCACAGAGGCTTCAAATCTGCAGCCCTAGGACATCTTGCCCACAGCCCTGGGGAGTTCATAGTCACCAACTAGCTGCCTGAGGGTACTTGGAAAGGGCTTTTTTTGGAGGCTCAGGAGGAGGAGAGAGGAATATTGATCCTTCATAAACAAACTACCCATGATATACATTCTCCCCAAAAATAAAAATTCATTTTTACCCATTAAGAACAACTCACAATATAATCTTGCACTCTCTCTCTCTCTAAAATTCTCCAGGCTGAAAAGGTATCCCAGGCTAGCAAATGGACTAATTTCAAAGGTAAATGGAAAAGCTCAGAGGAAACCAAGGCACTACTTAAAAAAGAAAGAAAAAAGCCTAATGGAGATTTTTTTTTTTCCTAAGGAAAATGCAACTGAAAATCATCAAAATGTTTTCTAAGCTGTTCCCAAGTTATAGTCTTTAAGCAAGTGTGTTCCTGGGGAAAGGGCCTGATGACTAGAACCTCAAGAGAAAGCTCAGGTACAACCCCCAGAACAAGAATGCATGTGCTCTTTATGTGTGTGTGTGTGTGTGTGTGTGTGTGTGTTGTAGGGGGAGAGGGCTCTACTCCTTCCCCTTGCTTCAGAAAGCCCTGAGTCTAGAAGCCTGAGGATGGGTCAGGGCAACCTTAGGAGTATGCTACCTTTTCCAATCAGGATCCCAGCCTGGCTATACAAGGCACCCTTGATCAAATGAGGAAAAGGCCACTAAGCCCAGCAGGGAGAGAAAAGGAAGGGAGCAGTGTTAGCCTCTCGAGACCAAAAGCATTGCAGCCCTGATAGTATAAAAGCAGCAACCTTCCTGGTACAAGCTGATAAGATTTTCAACAGGAGTTGATAGGAAAGTAAATATTTCCTGGAGAAGGAACCCACTCCCTCAGAGAGCCAGGGTAAGCCTGGAACAGCAGAAGACCAGGGCAGGCTACTCAAACACTGCAATGATCTGCTCAATGGGTCTGTCTCCATGGACCCCCATCCCCTGCCAAACTGCCAGTTCAGCTCACAGGGGAGGAGCTGGGTCCTCTTCAGATCTGTATCCCCAAAGGTCTAGCTCTTACAGATACAGGTTCACTGGATTCAGAGATTATGCGTAACATACCTGGCTTAATCAATTTAAGTAAAATGTAAGTCCCTTAACCTCTCTGTGGGTAAAAAAACTCAGCATGACGTCAACCGTGTGATACTAACATCTGAAATGGGGACCTCGGTGAAAGCTGATAATCACTCCTCAAGACTTGCATATTCTTAGAGACCGAGATACAGCCGAGGATATACAGACTATATAAAGTTATACAAACTTTTTTTTTTTTTTTGAGACAGGGTCTCATTTTGTCACCCAAGCTGGAGTGCAGTGGAGTGATCTCAGCTCACTGCAGCCTTGACCTCCTGGGCTCAAGCGATTCTCTGGCCTCAGCCTCCCAAATAGCTGGGACTGCAGGCGTGTGCTCCTATGCCCAGATAATTTTTTGTATTTTTTGTAGGGACAGGGTTTTGCTACGTGGCCCAGGCTCACGTGATCCACCCACCTTGACCTCCCAAAGTGCTGGGATTACAGGTGTGAGCAATTGTGCCCCACCTATACAGACTTTTTAAAGTTAAAAACACACACACACAAAACACCACACTCAACACTACTTTTTTCATTTCCCACCCTACATCAACATACCAACAACACTTTTATGTAGCATTATATTAGCTGCAAATACATCCTCTGGACAGAGACTAACACACCAGATGAATTTCAAAAAGGGCTATATCACAACATTTATACCAAAATGTTAACTGCTATCTCTGGGTATCAGTTATGCATTAATAATGCAAAGTAAATAATGTGCAAATAAATTATGCACATTATTTACTCTGTCAAAGGAAAAGCATTTCTGTAATTTAAAAAGTGATTTTCTAAAAAGTGGCCAGGTTTCTCTGTGTGAGAGCCAGGGTATAACCCAGGAACAGGAACTCTGGCCTATTATCAGGGCTGAACTAAGTAGGGGTTTGGAAGAAACCAGCTCTTCTGGACCACTGATTGCTCCGGACTTGGTCCTCACACTTGTGTTACTGTCTGCTGTGCTAAGTTCCCACCCAGTGATAAAGACACCAATCCTTGCTATCTTCATTTTCAGCATTTTAATTATAATATTCTATGTCATGTCCTGATTTTTAGAGCATCTCAACTCTGTGGCTCTGAGGAGCCACACTATAAGCAGAATATAATTGATTTTTTAAAAGGCACCAAATTCTACTAGTATAGACAGTTCTCCTGAGAGTGACTTCCATGAAAATCTATAGGAATCTTTAGCGAATGAAGAAGCTGTCAGTTTTCAAGACATTCCTTCTCAAGTTTCCCCTGCGGCTAACCACACCGTCCACTGAGAAGATTGCACTAGGTGCCTATGGGCACTGTGCCACACAGGCAGCTGGTGTGGTAAGAGACATGCCACCCTATGCACAGGCCCTGGAGCCTGGGCCCTTTGTGTACAGCTAATGACTCATTACTATTGGGAAGAGTATATCCTAGGGAAAGATCCTTGTCACCCCAGACGTTCCCCACACCAATGGCCTGCAGCACTGGACATGCTCTGCAGAGTGCAGCTGACATAGAGAGGTCCGGACAATGCCTGGTTAGCTCCAATCCTTCTAAGACTGCCCTACTCTATCCCACCTGTACCTTCCAATTTCCCTTAGCAGCGTTTCACCCAAAGTAGTCTTCTTTTCCTTGCTCACCAAACAAATGTCCTCATGGTTTATAACAATCTAACTGAAGAAAGCTATGCAAGAGGTAATGGGAATATGTGTGTCATGTTTTTAAGACTGGGTAAAAGTAGTATCAAAGCAGAAAACCCAGGCTGCACCTGGGTGAAAGGGCGCTAAGAACAATGAAGCAAGCCATCTGGTCTGGAAGCAACAGACTTCAAAATACCTTGTTTCCCCAGGCCAGCCAGGTCTAGCTAACCTAGCCTGCTCTCAGCCCTCAAGCACAGAGCACATCCCATCAGCCAGCTGAATAAATTGGATCTGCAAAGAGCAGTTTTCTTTCTGCACTCCATTACCTCTGAGTGCTAGGCAAACCAAGGCTTTTAAAAAGGCAAAATAGAATGTTCTACATAACGTACTTGACCAAAACAGATTGTCTCTATCCCCAACAAGATGGAAAAATCCAAGGGCATCTTTAGGAGTCTACAGTCCCCTAGGGTCATGACCACACTGTCATCGCATGACACACAGATCCACGAGACCTGGTGCTGGTGCAGTCATTAGGGAGACCATCATTGAAGTGCTGGGCCTGACTGAGCAGATCTGTCAAGTTAAGGCCCTAAGTCAGAAGGAATGAGAGCCTAAGATGGTGCTAAGTCCCCAGTACACTCACTAAAAACTATTCTCATCTGCTTTTGTGAAGAGAGTTGCAACTGAATACAGAGAAAACCCATCTTACCCACAGACTCCTCCTCCTTTACCACTGCTAACAATGTGTGCTATAGTTAAGTTTGAAGTATTTTAAGGATATTCCCTGACAGAATACAAAACAGTACAATACAGTCATGTATCTCTCAATGATGGAGACATGTTCTGAGAAATGCATTGTTAGGCAATTTTGTCATTATGTGAACATGATAGTGTACTTACACAAAGTAAGTCACTATCACCTAGGTGTGGTATCACCTAGATACCACAAACCTAGGTGGTATAGCCTACTGTATACCTAGGATATATAGTATCACCTATTGCTCCTAGGCTACAAATGTGTTCAGCATGTTGCCATATTGAATACTGTAGGCAATTTTAAACAATGGTAAGCATCTATGTGTCTAAACATAGAAAAGGTGCAGTAAAAATGTCGTATAAAAGATAAAAACTGGTATACATATATAGAACACTTACCATGAATGGAGCTACAGGCCTGGAAGTTGCTCTAGATGAGTCAGTGAGTGAGTGAATTTGAAAGCCTAGGACATTACTATATCCTACTGCAGACTTCACATATACTGAACACTTATACTATATGCCATACACTTAGGCGATACTAAATTTATAAAACAGATTTCTTTCTCCAATAACTAACCTTAGCTTACTGTAACTTTGAAAAAAATTTTAAACTTTTTGACTCTTTACCGACACTTTGCTTAAAACATAAATACATTATACAGCTATACAAAACTGTTTTTCTTTATACCCTTATTCTATAAGCTTTTTCTATTTTTAAAATTTATTTTTTCCTTTTTAAACTTTTTTGTTAAAAACTAAGACACAGGCCAGGTGCGGTGGCTCAAGCCTGCAATCCCAGCACTTTGGGAGGCCGAGATGGGCGGATCACGAGGTCAGGAGATTGAGACCATCCTGGCTAACACAGTGAAACCCCGTCTCTACTAAAAAATACAAAAAACTAGCCGGGCGAGGTGGCGGGCGCCTGTAGTCCCAGCTACTCCGGAGGCTAAGGCAGGAGAATGGCATAAACTCGGGAGGCGGAGCTTGCAGTGAGCTGAGATCCGGCCACTGCACTCCAGGCCAGGCGACAGAGCGAGACTCTGTCTCAAAAAAAAAACCCACACATTAGCCTATGTCCACAGAAGGTCAGGATCATTAACATTACTGTTTTCCACTTCCACATCTTGTCCCACTGGAGGTCTTCAGGGGTAATAACATATATGGAGCTCACATCTCTATGATAACAATGACTTCTTCTGGAATGTTTTCTGAAGGACCTGCCTGAGGCTCTTTTATGGTTAACTTAAAAAAATAAATAAATAGGAGTTCTCTCTCTCTCTCTCATATATATATAATTTATATATGTGTATGCTTTTCTTTTGTTTTTGAGGCACAGTCTCACTCTGTTGTCCAGGCTGGAGTGCAGTAGCACGATCATGGCTCACTGCAGCCTTGCCCTCCCTGGGCTCAAGTGATTCTCTCACCTCAGCCTCTCTAGTAGCTGGGATTACAGGTGTGTACCACCATGCCTGGCTGTTTTTCTATTTTTTTTGTAGAGATGGAGTTTCGCCATATTGCCCAGGCTGGTCTCAAACTCCTGGGCTCAAGCAATCCATCCACCTTTGCCTCCCAAAGTGCTGGGATTACAGGTGTGAGCCACTGTGCCTAGCCTTAGTTTATATATTTACTGTAGTTTTGTTATTTTAGAGTGTACTCCTGACCGGGCATGGTGGCTCATACAAAAATTAGCTGAGTGTGGTGGCATGCATCTGTAGTCCTAGCTACTTGGGAGGCTGAGGTGGGAGGATCACCTGAGCCCAGGGAAGTCAGGGCTGCAGTGAGCTGTGATCGTGCTGCTGCACATCAAACCACATAAGCCAGTAACACAGTCATTTATTATCAAGTATTATGTACTGTACATAATCGTATGTGCCATGCTTTTATACAGCTGGCAGCACAGTAGGTTCATTTACACCAGCATCACCATGAACATGTGAGTAACACATCACTTTGTGACGATATGATGGCCAAAACATCACTAGGGATAGAAATTTTCCAGCTCCATTATAATCTTATGGGACCACCATTATTTATGTGGTCTGTTCTTGACCAAGACATCCTTATGTGGTGGTGCATGACTGCAGTTAAGAATACAAATTTGAAACTAGACAGACCTGGGTTCAATTCATAGCTCAGCTAGTTACTATTTAAACAGAGCTTAGTTATGTCATCCCTCTGAATCTCAGTCTCCTCGTCTCTAAAATGGGATACCACTAGGACTGCTATATGGATTCAATATGATAATGTATACAAAGCACCTGAATAAAATCTAATTAGAAATGGTAATATTTATTTAGTGACTGGCACTAAATTACTGAAGGGATTTATTTTTGCGTGTGTGAGTGTGTGGCAGGGTATCACTCTCTCACACAGACTGGAGTGCAGTGGCGACATCTTGGCTCATTGCAACCTCCACCTCCCAGGTCCAAGTGATTCTCCTGCCTCAGCCTTCCCAGTAGCTGGGATTACAGGTGTGCGCCATGATGCCTGGCTAATTTTTGTATTTTTGGTAGAGACAGGGTTTCACTATGTTGGCCAGGCTGGTCTTGAATTCCTGACCTCAAGTGATCCACCTACCTTGGCTTCCCAAAGTGCTGGGATTACAGGCATGAGCCATTGCACCTGGCCACTGAAGGGATTTAACAGGTATTTGTTGTATGAGGTTCCAGGGGAAAAGGGAAGAGTAGGTTATAAAACAATTTTTACTCATGCATGGGAGGCCACATGATACATAGAAGTATGTCAGGCTCTGGGTCAGAGATCTGTGGGATCATAGACAAGATGTTATTACAGCTTCTCTAAGACCCTGGTTCCACAGCTGTAAAATTTAAGATACCACTACCCTGAAGAGCTGTCGTAAAACTTGGATGCTCTCAGCCCAGTATCAGGGATTTCAGCAGGTGCTCAGAAAATGGTGGTAGTTGCTGAGGAGCATAGCCTCTGGAATCAGATTGCTAGATTTGAATCTCAGCTCCATCACTTCTTAGCTCTGTGACCATGACAAGTTAGCCTTTCCACACTTCAGTTTCTTCATCTATATGATAGAGACAAAAAGACCTACCTTGCAGGGTTGTTCTTAGGACTAGATGAGCTAATATACAAAAGTGCTTGACACATAGTAACTACTAGACAAATACTGGTTCCATTATTTGGCTAGTAATTATTATTTAATAATTAATACTTAAAAACTTAAACTGCTGGCCCCAAACTCTTCTGGTTCTGATGGTTTTCATCTAGAAATTGTTACCAAACATCCAGATTCTTTAGCGCCAGACTGCAGAGAGGCTCTCTCCAGTCAGGAGAGAGTTCTTTATAGTTCCAAATTCCCAAAACCTTCTCCCTCAGCAGGCCACCAGAAAAAAGTCATGTAGTTTTCAGCTGCTCATGAAGCTTATTAGGAAGACTTTTTCCTTCATTGGGTTCAAAAGCAATGGCTCACTTAAAATTTTAATTAAAGCCAGGCACAGTGGCTCATGCCTGTAATCCTAGCACTTTGGGAGGCCAAGGCGGGCAGATGGTTTGAGCCCAGGAACTCAAGACCAGCCTGTGTAACACAGCAAGACCCTGTCTCTACAAAAAATAAAAAAATTAGCTGGGCATGGTGGTGCATACCTGTGGTCCCAGCTACTTAGTGGGCTGAGGCGGGATTATCTGAACCTTGGGAGGCAGAGGTTGGAGTGAGCCGAGATTGCACCACTGCACTTCAAGGCTGGGCGACACAGCAAGACCCTACCTCAAAAAAATAAAAAATAAAAATAAAGAAAAATAAGTTTTCTTAAATTAAGACTCTATGGCAGTGGTTCTCAAAGGAGGGCTGATGTTGGCCCCTAGGGGACATTTGGTAATGTCTAGAGACATTTTCAGTTGTTATAACTGAGGTGATTGCTACTACTGTTATTTAGTGGGTAGAGGCTAGGGATGCTGCTGAGCATCCTACAATACACAGGAAGCCCCCACAACAAAAAATCATCTGGCCCAAGTGTCAATAGCATGAGGTTGAGAAACTTTACTTATAGAAAAGTTGCTTATGACAAAGTAAGTGGGTGGGGTGGGGGACTAAAATACACAATGATATCTACATTACAGTGGTAGCCAGGTACAAATGACATGTGTGTATAAACAGGGACTGACTAGGAAATAAGACCATGAAAATGATTTGAGAAAGTAGGGTATGTGAATTATAATTTAAAAATTCTATGAGCATTATTACTATGTTTAAGGACCAGAAAAAGAGTGAAGGCCAGAACTCAGTGGAGGCAAGAATGCCCCAAAACTACATCTCTCCATTCTGATTATTCAGACACCTGTGACTGCCGGTAGTATAACAGCGCTCCAACCCCCTGCTACATAATGAATATTCTGCTCAGGTCCCAACAAACAAGTAAGGTGAGAAAGGAAAACAAAAGTGCAAACAGCTGGGCACAGTGGCTCATGCCTGTAATCCCAGCACTTTGGGAGGCTGAGGTGGGCAGATCACCTGAGGTCAGGAGTTTGAGACCAGCCTGGCCAACATGGTGAAACCCTGTCTCTACTAAAAATACGAAAATTACTGGGCGTGGTGGCTCACGCCTGTAATCCCAGCACTTTGGGAGGCCAAGGCGGGTGGATCACAAGGTCAGGAGTTCGAGACCAGTCTGGTCAATATGGTGAAACCCCGCCTTTACTACAAATACGAAAATTAGCTGGGCATGGTGGTAGGCACCTGTAGTCCCAGCTATTCAGGAGGCTGAGGCAGGAGAATCACTTGAACCTGGGAGGCGGAGATTGCAGTAAGCCGAGATCACACCACTGCATTCTAGCCTGGGTGACAGAGCAAAACTTCAACTCAAAAAAAAAAAAAAAAAATTAGCCAGGTGTAGGAGTGGGCGCCTGTAATCCCAGCCACTCAGAAGGTTCAGGCAGGATAATCGCTAGAACCCAGGAGGCGGAGGTTGCAGTGAGCTGAGATCGCGCCATTGCACTCCAGCCTGGGTGACAGAACAAGGTTCCGTTTCGAAAAAAAAAAAAAAAAAAAGTATGAGCAGTCTTTTCTACAAAATCAAGCCCAGAGTTTAACCACTCAAAAAAGCTTATTCCAGTCCCCCTCTGTCCTCTCTCCTGCATATCTTTAAACTCTTCTTCATCTTGAATCACGTGACAAGTAGTTACTGGCAAATGGTTAAATTAGACAAGGTTTCTTATCATGGACCTTTCAGACAGTAGAGAAGACCATAATTCTTTTTCTTTTTTTTTTTTGAGACGGAGTCTTGCTCTGTAGTCCAGGCTGGAGAGTGCAGTGGCTGGATCTCAGCTCACTGCAAGCTCCGCCTCCCGGGTTTACGCCATTCTCCTGCCTCAGCCTCCCGAGTAGCTGGGACTACAGGCGCCCGCCACCTCGCCCAGCTAGTTTTTGTATTTTTTAGTAGAGACGGGGTTTCACCATGTTACCCAGGATGGTCTTGATCTCCTGACCTCGTGATCCGCCCGTCTCGGCCTCCCAAAGTGCTGGGATTACAGGCTTGAGCTACCGCGCCTGGCCTCTTTTTCTTTTTTTTTGAGATGGAGTCTTGTTCTGTCACCCAGGCTGGAGTGCAGTGGCATGATCTCAGATCACTGCAACCTCCACCTTCTGGGTTCAAGTGAGTCTCCTGCCTCAGCCTCCCAGGTAGCTGGGATTACAGGTGCCCGCCACCACGCCTGGCTAATTTTTTGTATTTTTAGTAGAGACAGGGTTTCACCATGTTTGCCAAGATGATCTCAATCTCCTGATCTGGTGATCCACCCACCTCGGCCTCCCAGAGTACTGGGATTACAGGCATGAGCCACCACACCCGGTCATGAAGACCTTAATTCTTTAAAAATATTTATTTTAATTTTTGTGGGTACACAGTAGGTGTATATATTTATGGAGTACATGAGATGTTTTGATACAGGCATGTAATGCATAATAATCACATCATAGAGAATGGGGTATCCTTTCCCGCAAGTATTTATCCTTTGTCTTACAAGCAAATTACACTCTTTTAGTTATTTTTAAATGTACAATAAAATTATTATTGACTATAGTCACTCTGTTGTGCTAGCAAATACCAGACTCATTCATTCTTTCTATTCTTTTGTATCCATTAACCATTCCCTCCTCTTGCTTCTACCCTTGCCAGCCTCTGGTTACCATCCTACTCTCTATCTCCATGAGTTCAATTGTTCTGATTTTTAGATCCCACAAATAAGTGAGAACATGCAATGTTTGTCTTTGTGCCTGGCTTATTTCACTTAGCATAATGACCTCCAGTTTCATCCGTGTTGTTGCAAATGATCTCATTCTTTTTTATGACTGAATAGTACTCCACTGTGAATAAGTACCACATTTTTAAAAAAACCCAGTCATCTGCTAATGGGGATGTAGGTTGTTTCCAGATTTTAGCTATTGTGAACAAAGCCGCAACAAACATGGGAGTGCAGATATCTCTTTGATATAGTGATTTCCTTCCTTTTGGGTAAATACTCAGCAGTGGGATTGCTGGATCATAGAGTACCTCTATTTTTAGTTTTTTGAGGAACCTCTAAACTGTTTCCTATAGTAGTTTACTAATTTACATTCCCACCAACAGTGTACAAGGGTTTCCTTTTCTCCACATCCTCTCCAGCATTTATTATTGCCTGGAGAAGACCTTAATTCTTTAACTAGAGTCAAAACTATAAAATTACAAATCAAGATAGTACTATGAAGGACAGAAATCTGATCCAGACTGGGAGGTGAGGAGTACCACTCAGATGTGAATGATTAATAGGTGTTACCTATACTAAGCCAAGAGAGGAGCAAAGAATTTCCCAAGCCATACAGAGGAAGTGGTATTTGCAAAAGCCATGTGGGAGGAGGGAGCCTGATGATGCTGAGAAACTGGCCAGACCATGAAAGGCCCCTAAGGTTTTTGGAATGCTGGTCTTTAAGAAAAACAGAAAATCATTAAGTGGGGAGAAAAAAATATTTAAATCTTTGAGTTGTACATTAAGTTCCTACTTTGGCACATCCAAGGGTCAGGTGAGGCAATTACTCCCACTAGGACGTCTTTACCCTCAGGTAATCTGAAACCTTTGGCCTATCACAGGAAAGCCTAGTACAGTGGCAAATTGTCCATGCCAAATGTAGGCCAACAGAACACTGCAATAAGTAAGGAGGGGTAGTTTCCCTCCAAACTGAGGATCAGCAAGTTGTAAGTCCAGTGCCCTCTCTGGGGTAGGGGAAAGGGAAGTCCTCGAGATAGCTGATGTCTGAGCTCTTTTCAAGAGCCGGCAATTTCAGGAGGACCCCATAAGCAGCCTGTCTTCTAGTCGAGGGGCCAGAGAAGACGGTTCTGTGGCCACCAGAGTTCTTTCTCGCTCTTCTCATAGCGAAAGGTATATATGTGCCCAGACCCAGTTGCTGGGTCAGAAACCACAAGTTTCTCAAGCCTCTGACAGACCCAGCTGAAGTCTTAAAAGATGCTGGCCCTGTCTATGTGAAACTTTTCCAAGGCATTCCATGAAAACACCATTTGGGCATTGGAAGATTCAAATGAATGTCCCAGGATATGGGCTGAGAGATGTGAAAGAAAGGGGGAAAGTTAGAAGGATTATCCTCAGTTTAGAAGATAAACTGAGACAGGCGTGGTGGCACACGCCTGTAATCCCAGCACTTGGGGAGTCTGAGACGGGCAGATCACTTGAGTCCAGGAGCTCAAGACCAACCAGGGCAGTGTTTGGTGAGACCCCGTCTCTAAAAAAAAAATTATTTTTTAATTAGCTAGGTACAATGGCACATGCCTGTGGTCCCAGCTACTTGGGAGGCTGAGATGGGAGAATCGCTTGAGCCCAGAAAGTCAAGGCTGCAGTGACCCTTGTTTACGTCACTATACTCCAGCCTGGGTGACAGAGCAAGATCCTGTCTCAAAAAACAAACAAACAACACTGCTCAGCACAAGGCATGACACATGTCAGCAACTCAGGAAGCAGCAGCTCAATGGGGCTACTCCCAGGATTCTGTACAGATGAGAGGAGGAGGAAAAGGAACCCAAGGTAAGGCCAGGAGAAATACCTCACAGGATACCCTGTGCAGCCCGAGGAGATTGGGAGAGGGGGACATTCAACTATTCAAGAAATATTTAAAATTCAGTAGTGAATATAACATTCAAAAATCCCTGCCTCCAAGGAGTTTATATTCCAGTAGGAAGAGAAAGGCAGTCAATGAACAAGTACACATACTATGTCAGGCAAGGAAAACAGGCAGAAGAACAGGGACAGAGAGTGCCGGGGGGGGGCTACAATTATATGGGGTGGGGGAGGGGGAAGGTGACTGGAAGGCCTTTCTGACTAGGTGGCAGCTGAACAAGTCTCAAAAGAAAGTGAGACTGTAAGCTGTGGATGTCTGAGGGAAGGGCATGGCAAGGGCAAAGGCACTAGAGTTGGAATGTGTCTGGTGAGGAAGGGAGGGAAGGTGGAGCAGAGGGCACAGGGGCAAAGTGGCAGGGGTCACAGAGGTGGCAGCAGCCCGCTCACAAAGGGACTTGCTAGTTGCTGCGAGGATTCTAGCTTTCACTCCAGTGAAATGGAAAGCTACTGGGGATCTGAGAATAAGACAGTAGAGGGCATGAGCAGGAGGAGGGGACCAATTTTATGGCCATGATTGCAGATGAGAAATAACTTTGGAGCTGTCCCAGTATCCTCAGGCCAGTGGGGATAGATCAGGAGTGACCCTCAGCAACTGGCTTTCCCTGCTTTCGAGAAGCTTTGTCTTCCCCACCCTTATCTATCCCTAAGCAAAAATTCATAAAATTTGTGTGGGCCAGGGGAGGGTACTAACTTCCTCACTGCTCATCAAGGTGCCATAAACTGTAGAGATGCATTACTTTATTTATTCTTTATCACAATCCTGTAATTCCAGCTCTACAGACAAGAAAGCAGAAGCTCAGGGAACTGGAAAAACTCTACCAAGATTCCTAAGCCAATGTGGCTTTTGGTGGCACTAAGCAGTGTCCTTGTTAGGACATTCTATCATCTTATACCTGGCAAAGAAAGAAGGCACTGGACTGGTCTATGCTGGAAAGGCTTTCCAGGGCAATGAAAATGTCTGATTGGAGTTTCTGATGAAAGAAAGTATAAAAGGCTCAAACAAGCCAGGCAGTAATTCCATACTTAGAGCCAATTAGCCAGAGATGCCAGACCGTTAAATTTCCTTCTTCTTTTCTCACACTGACTAATGAAAGCAGCATGAGACACCAAGAAGAGTGTGCAGGAGAAATATGCCATTCTATCAACTCCCCCACAATCTCTGACTGTGGAATATGAGGCCTCTCAACATTCTGCTGACTGGCCAATGGCCCGGTGGGCCCAAAAGGGTACCCCTGAAGATGCACTCCCTTTTCATGTCTTCAAATCACAAAGAACCAGGGTCACTGGGTAGTTCCCAACATACAGGCTTAGAAATCTGGTTCAAAGGCCCATGAGGCTTTTGAGCTCCATGGGGGCAACCCAATGGACTGTGCTGAAGTAGAACTTATTTCATTTTAAATCAGTATGTTGCCAGATATCACAGTCCTACCCCAGAAGAACATATATAAAACCCCAATATCTGGACTCATAGGAATTAAATAGCAAGGGAAGGGTCTCTAAGGGAAAGTGACAAGGGGATCAGACACTGAACATGAACTCACAATCACCCTTTGCAATCGTAATATTTGCATTCATCTAACACATATTTACTGAGCGCACACACACACACATACTCACACACACACACGTGCTCAGCACTGTTGAAGGTGCAGTAGAAGCAGAGGTGAAAGAAGAAAAAAACTGTTGTCTTTGAGAAGCATACAAGGGGAGGCAGGGCACACTCAAAGATCAGGGAGGTAAAATAATTTGCTCAGGTCCTAGTGTTAATGAGATTTGAATCCAGCTTTACTGCACTCCACTTTACCTCTGTCTACCAGGAAACTGGTGTTCTACTATAACTTTCAGGTGGTTTTTTGTTTTGTTTTTGTATGTTTTAGGGGTGGGGGGTGCAGATAAGGAAGGGAAAAGGCTGAAAATATTTTCCTTTGGTAGTGTTTGAGAATTTCTGCTGAATCTGTACTGGATCACAACAGCAGGTCATAATGAAGAAATGCACTTAGCCTGGGATCAGGAGACATTTTATTGTTGTTGAGAGACAGGGTCTTGCTCTGTCACCCAAGCTGGTGTGCAGAGGCTCAATCCTAGTTCACTGTAGCCTCGAACTCCTGAACTCAGGTGATCCTCCTGCCTCAGCCTCCTGAGTAGCTAGGACTACAGGCAGACACTCCTACATCTGGATAATTTTATTTTATTTTTTGTAGAGATGTGTAGTGTCTTAGTACAGTGGCTAGGCTGGTGTCAAACTCCTGGCCTCAAGCGATCCTCCTATCTCAGCCTCCAAAAGTGCTGGGACTACAGGCATGAGCCACTGCGCCTGGCAGGAAACTTATATTCTAGTTAAAACTCACTGACTCTGGAAAGTCACTCTCTGGGCTTCAGTTTAAATGTCTCTAAAAAGAGGGAGTTAACCTAGCAAGGAATGGTAAATGGGTTTGTCTTACACCTAACAATTCAAATCTATTCATGGTTCCTGTCTAGAATGCTGGGGTATGCTGAAGCCATATTCACGCTTAGTGAAAGGAGCTGTAACTGCCTACTGATGTTTGCTATAAGGTCAGAGGGTAATAATTAACCCAGATGATCATGTGAGGACTCTGCCACTTCTGATGATTTGAGGTATCTGAGTGGAAGTCATTTTAATTTGGTGATGAAATAAAAAAACCCCTTCCACGACTTTCTAACCAATTCACAGGAGTATCCTTAAAATGACAGATCACCTATATTCCGATATAAGACTAGTGATAGTGTTTAATGTTTCACTTTAAACAGTTATGATACTATGGCATATTTATTAGAATCTAGAAATAGTTCTGTCATTTAGAATGTTTCAGTGAACAGGAATTCACTTGTCAACACTGAAACTTGTGGTAATGTTTCCAAAAATCTCCCATTCCATATGCCTTTTTGCAGTGTCACTTACCACTCTCCCAACAAGGAATGAAGTCTATTTTCCTCCTCTTGAATCTAGGCTAGATAGACTTCATGTTGCTTTGACCAAGAGTGTGACGGACATGATACTGTGTGACTTCTGAGCCAAGGGGGTGAAAAAGCCTGATGGATCATTGTATTGTGGCTATGTAAGGTTTGGGGAAATTGGGATGAAAGGTATACAGAACCATTTGTATTATCTTTGCAATGTTTTTCTAAGTCTGAAATTGTTTCAAAATTAGAAGCTAAATTAAAAGTTTTTTGTTTCATTTCTTTTTTAAGGCTTTTATTTTATGTTCAGAGGTACATGTGCAGGTAGGCCTGGCAGATTCCACTCTTGCATTGTAACATGGAACAAACCCACCTACTCTGAAACTCTCATGCTGTGATAGCAGCACTGACAGACCATGCAGAGGGACAGGGACAACCAATCCCAAGCTGTTTCAGTCATGTCAGCTGAAATACCAGACATGATTTTTTTTTTTTCTTTTTGGATTTGAGATAATTTCTTGTTAAAATGAACCAGAAGTACAAGGTTCCATTGGAACTGAAACATTTGACAGAAAAGGGTTGAAGTTAATCAAATCTTCAAAGACAATCAGATCAAACAAAGCCAGTAAAAGTGGAGAAACCCAACACTGGTTTGGAACGTACACAGAAATACTAGCATGTCAGGTACCTCCTGACCCCTCCCAGCAGTTGGCCATCATGCTCCCACCCCTTTCTCCCTTCTGAAGCACTGGCCAAACCAAATGGCTTCTTTCTCTGTATTGCAAGTGTAAGTCAACCCAAGAGTACCCTTTTGGACATAATACAAAGCCAAGAAGAAAGTTTATGGATCATATGGGACGGTAGAACGTGTACAAACCCAACCCAGCAAACTGCTTATCGTTATCTATGTTCCAGCCTCAGTAGATGCCAACAAGGAGCAGAGATGAATCAATCTTTCCTCTCAAGCCCTGTCCAAATTACGGAACCTCTAAGACTGGGGTTGGTTTGTGATGTAACAATAGGTAACCAAAACATACATCAACCTTCCACCTATGGCAAATGCCTTAAATTCTGCTCTGGCAAGATCTGGCTGCCAAATGGACCTTTAGGATCTAATCCTTAGGGTGAGATCAGTTTCACATTCTTCTTGGCTAAGTGCTTTTGTTTCCAGAGTTCATTTTATACAGCACCACTGCTCTTATTTCAATAAGATTTATCTTCAGTATATCTTAAGAATATTAGCAAGCCAGGCACGGTGGCTCGTGCTTGTAATCCCAGCAATTTAGGAGGCCGAGGCAGGTGAATCACCTGAGGACAGGAGTTTGAGACCAGTCTGGCCAATACAGTGAAACCTCGTCTCTACTAAATATACAAAAATTAGCTGGGCATTGTGGCACACGTCTGTAATCCCAGCTACTTGGGAGGCTGAGGCAGGAGAATCACTTGAACCTGGGAGGCGGAGATTGCAGGGACCCAAGATTGCGCCACTGCACTCCAGCCTGGGTAACAGAGCAAGACTCCATTCCCCCCCCCCCAAAAATATTATTAGAGGATTCCCCCACTTTCTGGGAGGAGGGTTTTCTTCTCCCTGCAATGTTTGTTCTCTTAGAATCCCTTTTTTTCTGTTTGGATCACCATCTTTCATCTTGGAGCCTTTCTTTACTCAGATGTCTGGTGAACCTCTGTTGCTGGTTAGTATCAAAGGCTAAGATTCTATTACTTGTAGCCTTAAGAGTGTTGACCAAAACAAATGGTGAAAGCCTAAACACTAAGGTTGATTGAATTCAGACATAAAAAAGCTAAAATGGACTGTACGTAAGGTAGACACTATTTAATCTGGAGCAAGAAGAAGGGCTCTGAAAGAAGTCTGTATAGGGTACAGTTGAAGCAAATAGGAGTGGTAAATTCTACTGGACGTATAGTATAGGTAAGGAAAAGCTTCAAGGAAGAAAAGATATTTTCTTTTGATCTCCAGAGATGTGTAGGGTAGGTTGTGGCAGAGTGGGGATCAGAGGTGGGAAGTAAAGGAAGCAGCATGAACAAAGTTAGGGTATATGGACCAGCATGGCAGTTTAGAGGCCTTACCTACATATAGACTACCTAGATGATAATATCCTGGATTTTAAGCTGATATAATTATTGGATGAGACATCTAGTGGTGGTGGAAGGGGGTGTATATATTTTGCATATGAGGGAGATGTGAATTGTTGGGAGTAAAGGGCAGAATGTGGTGGACTGTTTGCACAGATGGTCACCAATTCCTCTCACCCTGTATTCACATGCCATTCCTCCAAGATGGAGTCTATTTTACACAAATGTTTATAACAGCCATTATTCATTATTCCTAATAGCCAAAAAGTAGAAACAACCTAAATGCCCATCAACCAATGAAAGGGTAACTAAAATGTGGTATATCCACAATGGAATATTATTTGGCAATAGGAAGGAATGAAGTATTGATACATGCTACAATATAGATGAACCCTGGAAATATCAAGCTAACTGAAAGAAGCCAGTAACAAAAGACCAAATATGGAGACAGAGTAGATTAATGGCGGGGAAGAGGCCAGGCGCGGTGGCTCACGCCTGTAATCCCAGCACTCTGAGAGGCCAAGGTGGGCGGATCACAAGGTCAGGAGATCGAGACCATCCTGGCTAACACGACGAAACTCCGTCTCCACTAAAAATACAAAAAATTAGCTGAGCATGATGGCGGGCGTCTGTAGCCCCAGCTACTCGGGAAGCTGGGGCAGGAGAATGGCGTGAACCCGGGAGGCGGAGCTTGCAGTGAGCCGAGATCACACCACTGCACTCCGGCCTGGGCAATAGAGTGAGACTCCATCTCAAAGAAAAAAAAAATGTGGGGAAGAGCGGAAGAAAATGGGAAGAGATTGCTACTAAAGGGTTTCTTTTTGGGGTGATGAAAATGTTCTGTATATAGACCAATGGAACAGAACAGAGGCCTCAGAAATAACACCACACATCTAACACATCTATAACCATCTGATCTTTGACAAACCTGACAAAAACAAGCAATGGGGAAAGGATTCCCTATTTAAAAAATGGGAAAACTAGCTAGCCATGTGCAGAAAACTGAAACTGGACCTCTTCCTTACACCTTATACAAAAATTAACTCAAGATGGATTAAAGACTTAAATGCAAGACCGAAAACCATAAAAACCCTAGAAGAAAACCTAGGCAATACCATTCAGGACATAGGCATAGGCAAAGACTTCATGGCTAAAACACCAAAAGCAATGGCAACAAAAGCCAACATTGACAAATGGGATCTAATTAAACTAAAGAGCTTCTGCACAGCAAAAGAAACTATCATCAGAGTGAACAGGCAAACTACAGAATGGGAGAAAATTTTTGCAATCTATCCATCTGACAAAGGGTTAATATCCAGAATCTACAAGGAACTTAGACAAATTTACGAGAAAAAAACAACCCCATCAAAAAGTGGGCAAAGAATATGAATAGACACTTTTCAAAAGAAGACATTTATGTGGCCACCAAACATATGAAAAAAAGCTCATCATCATTGGTCATTAGAGAAATGCAAATCAAAACCACAATGAGATACCATCTCACGCCAGTTAGAACAGTGATCATTAAAAAGTCAGGAAACGGCTGGGCACTGTGGCTTACGCATGAAATCCCAGCACTTTGGGAGGCATGGTGGCACACACGTGTAATCCCAGCTACTCAGGGGGCTGAAGCAGGAGAATCACTTGAACCCAGGCGGTGGAGGTTGCAGTGAGTCAAGATCGTGCCACTGAACTCCAGCCTGGGCGACAGAGCGAGACTCTGTCTCAAAAAACACAAAACAAAACAAAAACAATAAAAAGTCAGGAAACAACAGATGCTGGAGAGGACGTGGAGAAATAGGAATGCTTTTACACTGCTGGTGGGAGTGTAAATTAGTTTAACCATTGTGGAAAACAGTGTGGCGATTCCTCAAGGATCTAGAACCAGAAATACCATTTGACCCAGCAATCCCATTACTGGGTATATACCCAAAGGATTATAAATCATTCTACTATAAAGACACATGCACAGGTATGTTTACTGCAGCACTATTAACAATAGCAAAATCTTGGAACCAACCCAAAGGCCCATCAATGATAGACTGGATAAAGAAAATGTGGCACATATACACAATGGAATACTATGCAGCCATAAAAAAGGATGAGTTCCTGTCCTTTGTAGGGGCATGGATGAAGCTGGAAACTATCATTTTCAGCAAACTAACATAGAAACAGAAAACCAAACACCACATGTTCTTACCCATAAGTGGGAGCTGAACAATGAGAACACATGGACACAGGGAGGGGAACATCACACACTGGGGCCTGTCGGGGGATGGGGGGCTAGGGGAGCATTAGGAGAAATACCTAATGTAGATGACGGGTGCAGCAAACCACCATGGCACATGTATACCTATGTAACAAAACTGCACGTTCTGCACATGTATCCTAGAACTTAAAGTATAATAATAATAATAAAAGAAAATGTTCTGGAATTATGATAGTGATGATGGTTGAAAAATTCTGTTGATATACCAAAAACCATTGGATTGTACAACTTTAAATGGGTAAATTGTATGGTACATGAATTATATCTCAAATATACCAAAAAAAAGAGGGGGAGGAGGGAGGTGATATCTGTTCCCCCTCCTGTTGAAAGTGGCTGGCCTTGAGACTCATTTTGAACACTAGAATAAGGGGTAAGTGATACTATGTGAGTTCTGGGCCTAGCCCAAAATCCTGGCAGCTTCCACTTTCACTCTGTTGGAAGCTAGCTGTCATGTAAAGCAGCTTAAGCTAGACCACCCAATGATGACAGACTATGTGCAGAGAGAGGCCTCGTGGAGGCAAACCAAGACCCTAGTCATGTGAGTGAGGTCATCTTGGATAGCTTATACCCAGCCAGGCTGACAGCTGAATTAAGTAACATGAGTGACCCCACGAAAGATCACACGAAGCAAGAAGAGCCTCCCAGCCAACTCAGAGAATCATGAGAAATAATAAATCATTGTTGTTTTAAGCCAGTGAGTTGGGGGTGATATGTTATGCAACAGATAACTGAAACACAACCTTTCTGAGTCTCAGATTCCACTTCTATAACATGGGACTGATACTATGGGGTTGTTGTGAAGATTACATAAAGCTAACACCAGCATGGTGCTCAACAAATACTAGTTGTTATTCTTAAAAACCACCCAGGTGATCCTTGACATAATCTGCAGGTATGCTCTTCTGGGAGGCCTTATTCCCACAAGCACTTGCTGCTTTCAATCACATGGCTTCCAAAAGGTTGGCATCTTAAAAAAACAAAAGTTGGGTTTTCTTGCTACAATCTCTGACACATGAATTCTGAATCATAAACAGATGACCAAGGAAGGTTCTGCTTAGGTTAGCCATTTACCCGACCCTGCTCATCCATTCATCACACCTTTATTAAGCCCTAACTAATTACCAGACACCAATTAAGGATAAAGGAGATCCTCCTTCCTTTGAAAAATAAACCATTTCTACCTGTGTATCTATTAACATAATATGCTACACACTTGAACTTGAGTGGAGAGAGAAAGTATCTACAGTAGTAGATAAATCTAAAATCATTCAACTGGAAAGAAAAAGCTTAAATTTCTATATAGAGCTCATATACACAGCATGATAACACATAATTCTGACTGGGAATCCCACAAGCAATACCAGAGCAAGCAATGAAATGGGTCCCTAAAGGGTTCATCCCTCAGTGAGGCTATATCCTTCCAAGAGTCCCATTCACAGAACATGGACCCCAGGTGACAAAATTTGACCATTTAGCACTACCTGCTATGTTTTGGTGCAGAAAGGATCTGGGCAGTTAACAATTCACAAGCTAATGACAGAGAAATAAATTCCTGGGTATATCTGTAGGGAAGGATATTAAACAGCTTTCAACTGCATTTGTGAAATCAATCATGATTGGTAACACTGAACTAAAGAGGCTTTTAACCCTAAAAAGAATTAAGAAATTATTTTTCATCAAAAAAGCTGACATCAATACTTAAATTATATGAAACGTAAGAAAGATAACCAAATCTGTATTTTCTGCATGAACAATGGACAAAGTCCACTGAACCTAGGAAGCACTTATTCTAAACAAACTCAATAAAGTTCTAAACTCATCAAATGCTAGTTAGAGAGTCAGTATAAACAATATTGGCCTAGAAATGGACAGGAAGACCATGAGGGCTATAGGTGAAAGAACTAACACCAGGCAGGCACTGGGCTGAGTCTACCAGATAACTCAAATGCTGGGCTATCTTTCTCTGCTGACATATAATGTATAGCAAAGTACACAAGTCATAACTATCTATCTTGAAGAATGTTTACATCAAGATTAAGATACAGAATATTCCTAACACCCCAGAAAGTTCCTTTGTTCCCATCCCAATGAATAACCAGTCCCACCCGAGTTTCCCAACTCCACAGCCAGGAGTAACCATTATTTTGATCTCTGGCATCATACATACTTTTTGTCTGTTTTTGAATTTCACATAAATGGAATCATACCCTATGTCATCTTTTATGTTTTCTTTTATTCATCACAGGGTTACCTTATTTTGAAGCAGAAAACCCAGAAGCTGAGGTTTATTTTCAGAAAATGTTTTTCTGATGTCACAGGCCTGAATACCAACTACTCTGATTACACTGGTTATACTTCCTGCCCTCTTCCGAGCATGCATTATAAAAACTGTTACAACAGAACACAATTTTGGATTGCAAAAGTTTCCTTCCAGATAAATTAAATTATTTAAAGGTATTCAAATATTCTATTCAATCTTAACAGAGTATAAGCTTTGCCACTATAAAAGCATAATCGTTTCCATGAATGTAAAATTCTTATTCTAGAGAATCATCAAGTCCTAGAATAAAACTAACCAGCAATTCTGTTATTACTTTTGATTAGTAAAGAACTAAATGGCAGGAAAGTCTCTCAGAGGAGGCATAAGGCACTAAATTCAGATGAATGTGAGTCAGCTCAGAAAAGGCAGGGAGGAACAACAGTACAACAATAAATTATAAGTACAGATTTTGAGGCCAAGCTATCAGTATTCTAATCTGGAAAGTGCCCCTTGTAGCTAGGTGACCTTGGGCAAGTCATTACTCTAACTTTGTATCTCTATTACATCACTATAAAATGGGAATAACTTCATAGGGTTGTTGCAAGGATTAAATGTTAATGTATATAAAGCACTTAGGAGACCATGTGACATACAATAAGCACTTTTTGTTTTTTGAGATGGAGTCTCACTCTATCACCAGGCTAGAGTGGATGGTGTAACCTCAGCTCACAGCAACCTCTGCCTCCCAGGTTCAAGCCACTGTCCTGCCTCAGCCTCCTGAGTAGCTGGGACTACAGACGCATACCACCATGCCTGGCTAGTTTTTGTATTTTTAGTAGAGACGAGGTTTCACCATGCTGGCCAGGCTGGTCTTGAACTGACCTCAGGTGATCTGCCCGCCTTAGCCTCCCAAAGTACTGGGATTACAGGCATGAGCCACCGTTCCTGGCCATAATAAGCACTTTTTAAGAATTAACTATCTTGGTCAGGTGCGGTGGCTCATGCCTGTAATCCCAGCACTTTGGGAGGCCAAGAGGGGTGGATAATGAAGTCAAGAGATGGGGACCATCCTAGCCAACATAGTGAAACCCCATCTCTACTAAAAATACAAAAATTAGCTGGGCGTGGTGGTGAATGCCTGTAGTCCCAGCTACTCGGGAGGCTGAGGTAGGAGAATCGCTTGAACCCAGGAGGCAGAGGTTGCAGTGAGCGGAGATCGCGCCACTGCACTCCAGCCTGGTGACAGAGCAAGACTCCGTCTCAAAAACAAAACAAAAAAGACAAAACAAAACAAAAAAATCAGTTATCTTAAAAAGCTGAAAGGGGCTGGGCACAGTGGCTAACGCCTGTAATCCCAACACTTTGGGAGGCCGAAGCAGGCGGATCATGATGTCAGGAGATTGAGACCATCCTGGCTAACACAGAGAAAAAACCCCGTCTCTACTAAAAATACAAAAAATTAGCTGGGCGTGGTGGCAGGTGCCTGTAGTCCCAGTTACTCGGGAGGCTGACGCAGGAGAATGGTGTGAACTCGGGAGGTGGAACTTGCAGTGAGCCAAGATCGCACCACTGCACTCTAGCCTGGGCAACAGAGCAAGACTCCATCTCAAAAAAAAAAAAAAAAAGCTAAGAGGGCTATTAAGAGAGCAGCTATTCTGACAACCAAAGGGCTATAAAATAGTGACCAAGACATCTAGCACAGTGCTCCTCAAGATGTTTTATTTTTAATCCTCCATAGACTGATACTTTCTGTAAAATGCAAGATTACATGCTTGGATGTCACAGCAACACCAAATTGCTCTAAAAGTTTCTGAATGTTTACTCTCACTTTCTGTACATATGATATAGTCCATAACTATTCACTGTTCATTGACTGGCATTTGTCTACAGACTGAACTTTGAGTAACACTGTTTTATAGCACACAAGAAGGACTCAAGAGCCTCCTGA
This sequence comes from Piliocolobus tephrosceles, assembly GCF_002776525.5. Taxonomy (NCBI): domain Eukaryota; kingdom Metazoa; phylum Chordata; class Mammalia; order Primates; family Cercopithecidae; genus Piliocolobus; species Piliocolobus tephrosceles. Next base: position 178,389,365 of record NC_045437.1, read on the forward strand.
AAACTCAACTGGAAGGTTAAATAGAATTATGAAAACATTTAGTAAGAAAAAAAAAAACCTAGTAGCAGGGGCAAGAGGATGACTTGAGGGTCAACAAGCTGACAGATAAAATAAAACTTAAAAGGCTAATTACTAAACCTAAAATACAAAGCTTGCTGCAGAGCAAAGACCCAACTGCTAATTCCCTCCCTACCCCCAAGTGCTCTAAAGGGTAGCCCTCAGAAAACACGTTGGCCAGGCAGTCATCAGCCCCAGAGGGGACAAGAAGTGTGAATGTAGTAGGCAGAGCTGACTTGGGCCTCTTTTCAGGAGTGAGAATCCACCCTAAGCCATCATCAAGCTTTGGGGACATCAAGCACAAGTTGCAAAGGCTGGAAAGAGTTTCTTCTCTGCCAAAGAAAACATGCAAACATTTCCTTTGGTGACACAGGACTATACACCCACATATTCAGAGACACACACCTGTGGTTTTAGGAGGCTCCTGAGGTCCACCCTGCCAACCGTACTGTGGGTATCCTTGGTAGGGGTACCCTTGAGGAGGTGGGTAGGGTCCCCCCATAGGTCCTGGGCCCATTGGTTGTGGCGGATAAGGTGGGTATGGGGCCGTTGGACCAGGGCCCGGATATGGTGGAGGGTTCCCTTGGTTCATCGGGGACCTGTAAAGTGCACCTAAGAGACAAAAAGAATGAAAATTATTTGCATTTAACTGTAGAAATCATCAGGAATAAAATTCTAACCCATAAGATCATTTACAAAATACCTTCAAGCTATATCAAGCCTTGTGCAAATCTCTAGCTCTGCTCATTTTGTTTCCTTCTCACCATCACTATAATTGGCAATTATTTTATATATTTATTTGCTTTTTGTCTATTTCCTCCACTAGACTGTAGGCTGTGACAGTAGACATCAAGTAAGTTTTAGATCACCACCATGTCCCTAGAGCACTGCACAGTATCTGGTACAAGGCAGTCCCTAAATAAATGTGTTAAATGAATAACAAGATATTTTGTTTTTTAAATCCTCTGAAATGTCCATAAATGTGATTGGAGAGCTTTAAGAAAGTGTTCTAACAGCACTAACTATAAGTCACATCAGTGGATGCTGATCCACTACTAGAAGCCCTCCAATCAACAGGGTTGGGCCACAGTGGGGACTTCTAACAAGCAGCACCGGCAGCAATGACCAACCAAAGTTTGTAACCATCACCACTGCTCTGGGGATTGGGGTGATCTGGTTGTTCTCCCCAGACCTGCTGCTCTGAACAGTTGGACAGCGCTGTCTATAGAGAATGCCAAGCGTCTCCTCTGCCCATCCAGGCCCCTGAGACTCTGGGGGGCTCACCACGAACACTTATTTGTGTTTATAGGACCCTGTCCTCCGTGGTTTGCTTCTGTGAGGGAAGCCATGCTTCCCAGCCCCCAAGCCTGTTAATCATTCTCTTGATTGGGCTTGAAGTTCTCAGGGCCAGCATCTTGTTTCTGTTATCTCTTTAAGCTCCACAGTGCCTGGCATGGTGACTTTCAGATTAAAAACAAACAAATGGCCAGGTGTGGTGGCTCACGCCTGTAATCCCAGCACTTTGGGAGGCTGAGGTGGGTGGATCATGTTGAGATTGAGACCATCCTGGCCAACATGGTGAAACCCCATCTCTACAAAAAATACAAAAAATTAGCCGGGCATGGTGGCACGTGCCTATAGTCCTAGCTACTCAGGAGGCTGAGGCAGGAGAATCGCTTGAACTCGGGAGGTAGAGGTTGCAATGAGCTGAGATCGCACCACTGCACTCCAGCCTGGGCAACAAAGCGAGACTCTGTCTCAAAAACAAACAAACAAACAATTACTGGGGAATGCAAAGTATAAACTCTATGAATGACTCACTTAAACAACATGATATCATCTGTCATACTGCTGCCTTGTACTGTTACCCATATCTTACATCAATAGTTAACTTTTTATCTATTTGGGTGTCTTCTATCCCCAACCAAATAGTAGGGAAGAGTCTCAGATTCAAAATGTAATAATTTCACTATTAATTATTTTCCATAACAGGCAATCAATAAATTCCTAAGTGACTTTATTATATAAAGGACAGAATAGTCATAAATAGTCTAGGTTCCCTAGAAAATCTGGATTACAGTAGCAGTGGACTTTGCTGGTTGCCCACACAGCATCCATATTCTCCCCTCCTAACAGTAGTCAGGTTTCCACGTAGATCTCTGCCCATTCTTCCTGTAGTTCATGTGCTTCAGGGAAAGCTCATACCATCCAGCTCCAGGGTGAACCCAGTCTATCTAAGCCAATCGGGGTCACTCTCTCCACTTTTTCATCATGACTGATTCAAGGAATTCAGGACTTAACCCAGACGCAAATGGCACTCCCTGGCCACTGGGACTGGTTCTGAAGTGGAATCAGTAAAAAGCTCGGACTCTTTTAACACACTCCCACCAAACCTTCCCTTCCCCTGTACAAAGCTATACACAAAGTCTAGGAAAGATAAGGCCTACAAAATTACTGACAGCAAATCTGCAGCCCTGAGAAGGAGCCAGCTTTAAGATTAAGTGGGCCACTCAGAAAGGCAGAGCAGAAAAAAGGGAAGAAATGGCATTCCGGATGACTTTATAACAACTCATAAATCAAAGACTAAAGCCTGGCCTAACCTAAACTACCGCTACAGAACTTCCAGTCCTGGAAACCGATGGTAAGGTAAGGTAATGAACCCTTCTGGGTAACATTCACAAATATACATTTATTAAGTGCTTTCTTGACACTGGACTAAGTAGTGAGGTATAGAGCTCAATATGCCTCAAACCCTACCCTTGGGCAACTGGTTGAAACAAACATAAGGACAATGATTTTTAGAAAACGTGGTAAACAGACGGCTGGGTAGCAGTAGGGGCTTGAACCTAGTACAAAGAGGTGCTGATGGAGAGAGTGTCATTTGAAGGAGTGTGATTATAAATTGAAACTCTATGTTATGGGATCAAATAGCTTGAGGGTCTCTATTTCAACCATATCTGTATTGTCTCCCATTTTTGACACCACCTTATTTTTCCAGGGTCTGAAAGGGACTCAGAAAAAAAGTAGAGTTCTTTTCCTTTTCTGCTCTCTGGTCTGCAACTGGCAACACACCCTGACCTAGGAACCCTAATGCAAAGGCTCATGGTGATTAACACTACAATTATCATATGAATTTGGATAAAAGCAAATGCATTTTTTTCCTCTCTCCTACCAGGAAGGCTGTAGAAAGCCTAGTGAGCCCTGGTTAACACAGAAATCAGTCTCATCAATCACCATATGGCCATTCCATTATTTATTTTTAAATCACACAAGTACAATACAGTTATCATAACTACTTCTGTCCTGAAATTCAGTGTGTGTAACCTAACTTCATTAAAACTGCAGTTTAACATAATCAGTTCAACAAGATCATGTAGATCATTCTCACTCTAGCAAAGTCTGGACCTATATTTCTTTGAAGACATTGTTCATCTAAAAACAATGGGCAGTGAGGAGAAAAAAGAACAGAGTGCAGAACTACTACAACTTCAGACCTCAATGTTTCATGACTTATCTTGATCCATCTGTTTGCATTATCCTGTGCAGTTCTCTCCCTGAGAACCTCAAAGCTCTCTTCCAAGTGTATGTGTCCTCCCCACTTACCCCCTCATCATGTTTCTCTCTCATTTTTGGTATGTATCTTTCTCCATCTGCCTGAGGAAAAAAAAAATGTAAGGTCTAGAAGGGAAAAATCCCATGAGTTATTCACAGAGGCATTTATACAAAGGATAAACCACAAAGGTGCTCCAGCTACCATGACCTCCTTCCACACATACACTTTTTCCCTTTGTTCCCAATACAGACAGTCATCTTGGAAGAATAAAAATCTGGATCTATTTTCAGTTTCCTCTAAACAAGAAAAAAATCCTAGTGAGAGAACAGCAAAAGTCACAGAAAGAGCATCTGTGCTGGATGAGAGATCCTAGAGCTGGCATTTGAAAAACAGGACTTCATCCAGTGGGAATCCATTGTTCCCAAGCTGGTAAAGAAGCAAAGCAAAGCAAAAAAGATTACCTAACACTGACACAATATAGTACAAACCACTTTACATAAGCAAAACACAAAAGAGCTTTAAATTTAAGGTATGATACTGAACTTTGTAACATGACTGCTTTCCCTTATAAATTTGGTCAGGTAAAATATAAACCCTACTCTAGTGAAGTGTTTCACTACAGATCAAATGCAAACAGTGTAAACTGTAGCATTAAAGACAAATCAGAGCTCTAAAAGGGACAGCTCAAAGAGTGCTGCAGTCAAGATCCATTAATAGACTGCACTGAACACTGCTATCCCACGATCTCATTCAAGACATACTCAGAGTCACAGGATTGGCAGTCATTCAACCACACAATGAGAAGGGCAGAAACTATTCTTTGGGAAAGTGGTCAATGGAGATAAGACCTCATCAAAGTAGAGATGGAGAAAAAAAACCAATATTTTTCAATGTTATTTTTTAAATTACAAGACACCTGCTAGACAGACTGGCACTAACTCGGCAGACAGTAAAGTGGAAATTTTTCCTCTGGAAAACTTAACAGTCCCAATGGAAAAAAAAATGACAGATACTAATAATTGGGGGGACACCAAAGAAATGACTCGCCAATTACTCCACAGTAAAGCCTATGCACACTGAACTTCTAATGGACTATTTACTGTCTCATACATAAATGAATGGACAAAGATTATCAGACATTGGAGGAAGGCCTCCAACATAAAAAATAGATCAAAACAAAACAGAGGTAGGAAAAAAACAACCTAAATGTCCAAGGAAAGAAAATGTCCAAGAAAAAACCAAGGGTTTTTTTTTTTTTTGCAGTTGTTTTAAATTTATGCTTTTGAAGTATGATGTAATACTGTGTAAGAAAAATTTAAAAGCTATATATTCAGCATGTCTCAACTTTCTTTAAAATAAATATGAAAAACAGATCAATAGAGCAGAATAAAGAGTCCTAAAACACATTCATACAGTACAGTCTTCTAATTTAACAGACAGGCACCACTGTAATTCAGAAAAGAAAAGGTAGTCTTTCCAATAAATAGTGCTGGATTAATTGGATATCCTTGTGTTGGGAGAAATGACCCTTGATCTCCATGCTCATACATAAAAAAATCCACAATATATCACAGAAAAAAAATCACAGCATATTACAGACTTATACAAAAGTTAAACCAATCAAGCTTTTGGAAGAAAATATACCAAATATTCATGACTTTTGCAGTATTTATGTTATGACCCAGAAGCTCTATTCTTAGATATATATATATAGAAGTGAAACAAATGTGTAAGTCCACCAAAGACTTACACAAGAATGTTCAAAGCAGCTTTATTTATAATAGTCCCAAACAGAAAGCTATCCAAATGTTCATCAACAGTAGAACAGATAAATTATTATATATTTATGCAGTAGAAAGTGACCCCAAAACAATAAATAAAAGAACTATTATTACGTGAAACAACATGGATGAATCCCAGATACAATGGGTGAGCAAAAGAAGACAGACTCAACAGACTTCAATAATACTCTACTTAGTCTGTTTTGTGTTGCTATAAAGGACTATCTGAGGCTGGGTAATTTATAAATAAAAGAGGTTTATTTTGGCTCATAGTTCTGCTGAATGTACAAGAAGCATAGTGCTCGCATCTGTTTCTGGTGAGGCTCTCAGGTAGCTTACAGTCATAGTGGAAGACAAAGGGTGAAGCAGGCACATCACATGATGAGGGTGGAGGGAGGTCCCAGACTCTTTTAAACAACCAGATCTCACTTGACTAATAGAGTGAGAACTCACTCATTAGCATAAAGAGGACACCAAGCCATTCATGAAGGATACACCCCCATGACCCAAACACCTCCCACCAACCCACTCCAAAATTGAGGATCACATCCCAACATGAGATCTGGAGAGGACAAATAGCCAAACCATATCATTCTGTTCCATTTATATGAGGTACAAGAAGAGCCAAAACAAATCTGTGGATACTGAAAAGAAAGATACCAAAATAAATCTATGAATACTGAGGAGAAGATACAAGGGAACCTTCAAGAATGATGGAAACGTTCTGTATCTGGAACTGAGTCATGTTTACATGAATACATATGAATGTATTGAGGTGTACATTAAGATTTTCAAACTTTATTGTAAGTTGTACAGTAACAGCAGACAGATATTTTGCTAGAAAAAAATATTTATTGTGGTTTTCCTTGGGTGCTGGAATTGTGGGCAATTTTTGTTACTTATACTCATCTGTATTTCTGAAAATTTCAAGAGAACCTATACAGTCAGAAAAAAGATTAAGTTTTCTTAGTGCTTTCAGATACATATCCATTCTGCCTGCCATTTTTTAATAGCTAGAATGCCACTTTAGCTGGGCTCAGTGGCTCATGGTTATAATGCCAGTGACTTGGGAGGCTGAGGCAGGGGAATCACTTGACACCAAGAGTTCAAGACTAGCCTGGGTAGGGTAACACAGTGAAACCCTCTCCCCCGGCAAAAAAATTAGCAAGCTGTGGTGGTATACACAGTCCTAGCTGCTTGTGAGGGTGAGGTGGGAGGATCACTTCAGCCCAGGAGTCTGAGCTGCAATGAGCTATGACCATGACACTACACTCTAGTCTCGGCAACAGAACAAGACCCTGTCTCTAAAAAAAAAAAAAAGTTAAAATTAACAAAATTTTTTTAAATGCTGCTTTAAACCTCCTATTCACTTCTGATATACCAATTTGCCTTCTCATTACTTACCTTCTTCTTGTTAACAATCTACTCAAAATCTGCTCTTCACTGCTTTTTAAGGTGATTTTTGTAGTTGTAATTTTATTTTATTTTTTTCCACAAGACACTTTCATTCTCTAAGGTCTTCAAATGTTTTCTTTCTGCTTCAAACCAAAAAGTCACTTGGTTGGGTACCAGACTTGGGGTAAAAATAACAAATTATTTTGGTTACATACAGACTTCTCTATCTTGGAACCCTTCTTATTATCAAAGCCTAAAGCCATGCTTATCCCTATGTCCTTCAATTTATCTTTCTTGGTAACTCATAAAATTGAAGTTTAAAAACATGAGAGCAGGGCCAGGCACCATGGTTCACACCGGTAATCCCGGCACTTTGGGAGATCAAGGCAGGTGGATTGCTTGAGCCTAGGAGTTTGAGACCAATGTGGGCAACATAGTGAGACCCTGTCTCTACAAAAAATAGGCAAATTACCTGGGTGTGGTGGTGTACATCTGTAGTCCCAGCTACTTGGGGGAGGCTGAGGTGGGAGAATCACTTGAGCCTGGGAGATTGAGGCTGAGGTGAGCCGTGATCATACCACGACACTCAAGCCTGGGAGACTGTGCAAGACCTTATCTCAAAAACAAAACAAAACAAAACAAAACAAAACAAAACAAACAAACAAAAACTATGAGAGCAGATCTTACCCCAGAGACCTCAGTATCTTTTTTTTTTTTTTTAAACTCCCCATTAGCTGTTTTTTTAACAAGACCTTTGTAAATAGATCACTTTACATTCTAAGGCCCTCAATACGGCTTGACTCTCACATCTATAATTTTGGGTGCGGTTTGTTCAGGTAAAACAAACAAACAAACAAAAAATAGTTTTAGAATTACTGAGCTGTTTGTTTTTTTATTTTTTGAGACAGAGTTTCACTTTGTCACCCAAGCTGGAGTGCAGTGGCGCGATCTCGGCTCACTACAACCTCCGCCTTCCGGGTTCAAGCGATTCTCCTTTTTCAGCCTCCAGAGCAGCTGGGATTACAGGTGTGCACCACCATGCCTGGCTAATTTTTGTATTTTTAGTAGAGATGGGGTTTCACCATGTTGGCCAGGCTGGTCTTGAACTCCTGACCTCAGGTGATCCGCCTGCCTCAGCCTCCCAAAGTGCTGGGATTACAGGTGTGAGCCACCATGCCTGGCCTAGAATTACTGAGTTTTATGCTGCTGTATCATCTCTGGTTTAGAGTTTTCATCAAATTTTGGCGTTGACGTGTTAGTTTATTCCATTCACACAGCCATTTGTTCATCCATAAATACTTATGGGAGCATCAACTATTACCCAGTATTACTGGGTTCCAGGGGCTGTTGAGATAATGGTAAGCAAGAGACAGTTCCTATTCAGGGTATGACAGAGACAGACAATAACACCAGCAATTACAAAACCAAGCTAAGATAGAGGGAGCAGAGTGTACTGTAAGCTCAAAGTGGAGACAACTAATTACTCAGGGAAGTCAGAGAAAGATTCTAGGAGAAGTGATGATCACATGACTAAGCATAAACAGAAATTTGTATTACTCCAAATTTCGTACTCTGCAGAGGCAACAATCTGTGCGATGTTTCAGAGAAAAAGCAGAGCACATTTGAGGAACTGACTAGGTTTTTATGCCTGAAGCACACTTCATAGGATGAGGCCAATGGGTCAGCTCATAAACAGCCTTGCTAACAGCAGACTTCTAGGATTGCTGCATCTTCCTTTTCTATCGTTATTCTTTATTTCTTTTAAAAGGATTCATGTAACTTTATGTTTGTTTGTTGACTACTATTGACAAACTTAATAATTCACTTATTTCATGATGTTTGTTAAGTACCTACTACATATCAGGTCTAGAGCTGGGGATAAGAGGTAAAGAACTACAGCTGGCTTGCTCCTCCCCTTCAGTACTGCTATTAATACAAATAAAATTATCATTTCAATTTGTCTGCTATTGCATCAGATGGAATATGCTGGAAGTTTTCCAAATTCTAAGGATATGTTGAAGGTAGTTTGACAGAATAGACAAAACTTACTTTGGGAGGTCCAGAAGGCATTTACCTCAAAGTGCTATACAATTTACTAAAACTGAAGTACAAGTAGAAGCCCAAATGACTCCCCAGTTGGGAGAGTCATACCACACATACTTGTGAATGTACAGTGAACAGAGGTAAGAAATGATGGTCTCAAATCTTAAACCCAAGACCAAAGCCACAAGAATAGGCATTCCAGAACTGGAGGCCTTTTCCTAGGAAGAACTTACTGCTGATATGGACACTTTAACACAGGAGCCCCAGGGGGATAGCAATAGCAGGGATTTATAGTTTTAAAGATGGTAGCAGTGCTCCCAGTAACAGTGCAACACCAGGAGACCGCTGATAGTTAGCATAACATAGACAAGATATTTCTTTTTACGACTTGCTCAGCATTTTAAACACATTTGCTAGGTATTGTCATTTCCTAAACTGCTCTTCTTTTAGGGACAGACTGCAGGAAGACAACCTGCAGTATTACTCCATTATTGTCCAAATACTGATTCTGGCCTCAATCTCCCAAATATTATTGGCCATCCCCTACCTCATTTACTATCTCTTGTTTGTCACAGAGTTTTACCAGGCCCTGAGCTATTCTCATATAGTCAATGAATGAATAAGTATTAGAACGTATCTTTTATATCAACATTTTGGCTGTGATTTCAGAATAGCCCCTCTATGGAGTACAAAATGACACACAGCTCAGATATGGGACCTTTCGCCGAACAAGGGCATCAAAGTGCACATGGAAGGCAAAAACTAACAATGGATCATCTATCTCGGAAGGCCCTGGCCTAGTGTGATGAAGAGGTTCAGAGACTATCTTATTTTCCTCTCTCACAAAAAATATGATATAAAAACCACACACTGCTTTTATAACTGAGTTCATATGAAGCTAAAAATCTACAAACTATTAAGTAACATGGTTTGCTAACGCCATTCAGATAATTGCTTTAAGCCACTATCCCCAACATTAAGATAACACAAAGATGTAAGTATTCTCAACTTGTCCTGATAGATTAGGAACAGCAAATTCTGAAAAGTCATACCATACTTACATTGATTATCCATAGTTCAGAATTATTAGAAAATATGACTATAGTCAATCTTGTCTCCCTCCAATATTAAACTTGGTAGGTACATTTTAGCATTCTTCCAGACTTAGAGACTTTCTGAGGGTATCCAGAGAAGTTCCCTTCAACAGAGGATAACATATCATCTGCTAAAACTTTTTTTCATAAAGCTTTCTGTAAAGAACCTCTGGTTGGATTCAGGGCTTGGTGCTCTGTAAGATATAACATTTATAAACAGTCCTGGGAAAAAATACATTACTACCTGAAAATATCAACAACTAAAACGACCTACCCTTAGCCACCAGGTATTGGTGTCCCATTCCTCCCTAATGTTTAGAGGGAACAGCCTTTCTTTTTATAGCATGTCTATCCTTTCTTCTTATAAACTTTTTAATAAAGACACATTTTTAAGTAAAACCCCAAATAAATAAATAAAAACACCCTATCCTTTGAACGAGCAATTCTACCTTTAGGAATTTATCTTACAGATATATACTAGTGCCAGCCAGTATGCAAAAAAAAAAAAAAAAACCCAAATTTATACACATGCATATATATTAAATATAATGTTCATCAATATGGGAATGGTTAAATAAACCATGGTATTTCCAATTCATGGAACTGCTGCTATATGACCCTTCAGAAGAATAAGTTAGAACTACCTGTGCTGATATGAAAAAGTACCAATATGGTGGGAAAAAAGCAAATTGCAACACAGTGCATTCTATTACCCCATTTGGATTTAAAAATAAACTTCTGTTTCTAAACCTGAATAGATCACACAGTTACACTAATGAATACAATTATTGATTAAACTGTACATTTATATTATACATACTTTTTTATACATATGTTATATTTAACAATGAAAGTTAAAACCCTTGCTAATCATCTTTAGGTAAAGTCATCATGTATGGTCCTCCGCAAAAGCCAGAGGACTGCCTAGATGCAGTATTTCCCTCTGCATTCAGCTTATGGAAGGGTCCCCACAGGTGAGCCTCAGTCCCTTGTCTAATGGATCCTGGCATTGTCAGCAAACCCTGATTATAATACCTTCCCCACATTTCTGGGACCTCCATATGGGAGAGGAGCACATCTAGCCTCACCCAACCACTCAGTTCAGGGACTCTGGTCAGTACCCCACCAACACTGCTATCTGAAAGCCAGTGGAGAAATGAAGGTTGGCTTCTCCTCAGAAATATAGGGTAGGGATCTCTGAATTACATCTAGTCACTGGGACATATAGGACAGCATTATAATTGGAACTTCAAATAGTCAACCCTCAAAGTGAGAATGGAGAGAAAATGGGGCCCAGCAAGAGTGAGGCTCAAAAGAGAGGGCAGCATTGAACAGAAGGGAAAGGAAAAGGAAAGAAAGCTGTTAACACAGAAAGTGACTTGGGGAATTGAAAGGAGAGGTTAGGGCACGGAGAGAGAGAAAAGGGAAAAACTCTGCCCCCTGCCAAGTTGAGAGGACACACTAGAAAGGGACAGGTCCATCCCTCCCAACAAGCCTGATAAGGCCACTTCCCAGGCCAGGTCCCCCGCCAGCCCGGCCCCTGAAAGACAGGCTCTGCCCGCCTCCTCCCAGAGCATTAGATTAGGCTTTGTGGGAAAGTTGGAATCTTGATGGTTTAGAAAGAGGCCCCTACAGCTTAATGTGCTGGCAATTTAACTAAGCGCTCCTGGTTCCTGATGAAATACCAAGCCAGCCCGGCATTGCTCCATCATGAAAGCGCGCTCTCCTGACCCTCTGAGAGAGCAGCAGCTCAGTTAGCACTACAGGGTGGCTCTTAATGGACAACAGTGAATTTCACATCAAACCAGGAAGTATCACTTGTACCTATCATGTGCTGCACCCTAAGAGACCATACAACCCAGGGCAGCTCACCCTCCCCCTTTCTTCTGTTTTCATAGGATTCTTAAAGGAATAGGCTTTACAGACAATGAAGATAGGAGAAAAAAAAAATTCTAGATGATAGCTTCAGTTTCTATCATTAGCAACATCCACAAACAGTTCTCTATATGTGAAAGGAACTCAAAGTAGTTTGGGTTATTGATTAGTTTAAAAAAAAAATAGCATCCCTCCTGCCCCCCAAGAAACATTTGACTTTCCCAGGAGCATCTGAGTTTTCTAAGAGCACACTGGCACAGAAAGAACAATGTAACACAGCATCAATGAAGCCACACCCCTGGCAGAGGGCCTAGAATTTAACATAGTATCCAGCCTCACCACCACTCAGACCTCTTTTTGGCAAACTTCAGATCAAAACATCAGTGGTTTCATATTGCATTTACCTCTTGTTACCTCCTAGATTCCTCATTCTGTGGCCTTCCTAGTATCATAGAGCTACACAAGTTTTAGGAGAAAGACAGGATTGAAGGGGCCCTCTCTGAGGGCCTGCCTATTCCAAACCATCCTACCACCCATCTACTACTGCCTGAAAAACTCACTATCAGTGAGTCATATCTTTGGGTAAAGGCCGTATTGCCCCAAGTGGGATATGTGCAACTTGGGGAACATGGACAAACAACTTCAATAGTTTATACCTTCTATTTGTGACAGGTGATATAGTAGTTATCAGTTTAAGGCAATGATATTGTTTCCCTTTTAAACAAATTTTAAGGTTTTAAAAAATGGGTCAACTTTAAGAAAAATGTTAAACAACAGTACAGATGACATAAAGATACAAAAAAATCATGTAGAGGAACACAAATGAAGTGTGAAAAACACTAGGGTTTCCACTTTCAAGACCCTCCCTTTAAATACAACTACCTGGCCGAAGGTGGTGTCACACACTTTGGGAAGCTGAGGCAGGAGGATCCCTTCAGGCTAGGACTTTGAGAACAGCCTAGTCAACATAGCAAGACCTAGTCAGCATAACAAAAAATACAGACGGGGGTCCTGCTATGTTGCAGTGGCAGTGGCCCCCGTGGCTCTTGCAGGTGCAGCAGCTCATGCAGCAGTATTGCTTGAGCTCAGGAGTTCGAGACCAGCCTGGGCAACATAGTGAGACTCCCATCTCTATAAAATAAAAATAAAAAATTAACCAGGCCCAGTGGCACGTGCCTGTAGTCCTAGCTACTCAGGAGACTGAGGTGGGAAGATCGTTTGAGCCCAGGAGTTTGAGCCTGCACTGAGCTATGATCATGCCATGCACTCTAGGCTGGCAGACTGTCTCCAAATCAAAATAATAATCAGTAAATAAATACAATTATTCCTCATTAGTTTCTCACATAGCCACCACCAGACATTAAAGGTCACCAAAAATTCAACAAAGTTAGCAGAGCCAGAAGGGTGCAGAAACTGCAATCAAAGATTAGACCGGCTTTAGAGCGGGTGGTGCTGGGGAGGGAAGGTTGTTAGTGGGGAAGAGGCGGAAGGGCAAAATCTGGAGTGTCCAGGAAGTTAGTGGCAGCAGGAAAGCACTAAGTATTCGACTTAACAATAAGGGCTCACGGAATAGGCACATTCTTACAAATGTCCCTCTCTTCACACACTTTCTCCCCAACTGATTCTGCCCAAGATTCTAAAACTGAAAGCTGACTGGTAGAGTACTGCATGCAGCATTAAACATTTAACGTGGCAGAAGTCTAGCACCATTTCCCAGGTCTTCCTCTCCCCAAATGTCTTTGTAGTTTAACTGTTTCCCATCCCTACTTTTATCTGAATAAGCAGCATGCCTAGATAGTTTTCAGTTATGATGTTTTCTGAGCCAATGCTCTTGAGACTGGCTAATGATTCTTTAGCACAAATAATCAGGAAACTAGTGACAGGCACCTCTGAATAAGGCATTTACTCTTCAGTGAGTAAATCAGGTAGATCAAACCCTCCTCCCACCATGACTATCAATATTCTCCCTTAAACTATTTAATGAAAAGAGTTCAGAAAAATATAAATCATCTGTTGTTTTTGGCAAAGTCATACCACAAGCTTGCTGCCCACAGAGAATGGATTCAAACCATTTGTCTCCTTTGCTTTAGATGTGAGGACCTACCCAGTTTCCAAGATCTGGCTTTGAGGCCTAAATCAATAATAATATTCCACATACATCTCCTAAAAGCTACAAAGGAATCATTCCAAGCTCACTTCCTTTTGAAGATCCCTTTGTGTAGTGCCCAAAGTGGTGTGAACCTTTTTGGTTGTAAAGTGGGAGGGTCAGCTCGTGTTCAATTCCCTTGCTTTACACTGCTGCTGTTTAATTGCTGACTCCCATTTTATAGCCAAGCCAATTAGTAGCCTTGGCCAAGCGTGAGGAGCTTGGAAGCCTGAAACATGGCACTCAGCTAAGCCTATAGAAAACAGAAAGCCTTTTCTGTCAGAATTTCCCTCATGAGAGAGAGCTTGACCTGGCCAACAAATGTCAGAAGTCTAAAAGATGGATGTTGTAGTTCAGTACGTAGTGTCCCTGGCCACATCAGCAAGCACTTGAATCCTACTACATTGAGTGACAGGACCGGCGGCCTGACACAGGTAGGGGAAATTTTAAAAGATGACTATTTCATTCCTCATCCAATTTAGCGAGCAGTATTACTCCCTTTCATCTCTGACCGGCTTAATAACTAACTCCTTTGAGGGCTGTGACACTTTCTGATAATACTCTTGCTGTTAAAAAGGATGCTGGGTCAAAGGCTGCCAGTCCCACAGCCTTCTGTGTTACTGGTTTACTCCAGGCACTCCAAAAAAAAAAAAAAAACAAAAACAAAAAAAACAAAACACACACAAGACCAGTTTAACAGAGAATAAAAGAAAAAAGAGAGTAAGGCTGGGTGCGGTGACTCACATCTGTAATCCCAGCACTTTGGGAGGCTGAGGTGGATGGATCACCTGAGGTCAGGAGTTCAAGACCAGCCTGGCCAACATGGTGAAACCCCGTCTCTACTAAAATACAAAAAATTAGCCGGGTGTGGTAGTGCACACCTGTAGTCCCAGCTACTCGGGAGGCTGAGGCAGGAGAATCGTTTGAACCTGTGAGGCAGAGGTTGCAGTGAGCTGAGATCATGCCATTGTACTCCGGCCTGGGAGACAGAGCAAGACTCTGTCTCAAAAGAAAAAAAAAAAAGAAAAAGAAAAGAAAGAAAAAAAAGAGAGTGAACAATCTGAGCTTTACTATTTATATATGAAATACAAACAGGAATTTAGTTAGCCTCAGGCTTCCAGATTTTTACTTTTATTTTTGAGACAGAGGCTCCCTCTGTCTCCCAGGCTGGAGTGCAGTGGCACGATCTTGGCTCATTGCAACCTCTGCCTCCTGGGTTCAAGCAATTCTTGTGCCTCAGCCTCCTGACTTAGCTGGGATTACAGGCGTACGCTACCACGCCCAGCTAGTTTTTGTAATTTTAGTAGAAACAGGGTTTCACCATGTTGGCCAGGCTGGTCTTGAACTCCTGGCCTCAAGCAATCCATCCACCTCGGCCTCTCAAAGTGCTGAGATTACAGGTGTGGGCCACTGTGCCCAGCCATTTTTTTTTTTTTTAAGCGACAAGGTCTCATTCTGTCTTCCAGGCTAGAGTGTGGTGGCGTGACCATAGTTCATTGCAGCCTCAAACTCCTGGGCTCCAGCAATCCTCCTGCCTCAGCCTCCTGAGTAGCTAGGATTATAGGCACATACCACATGCCCAGCTAATTTTTAAAATTTTTTTGGTAGCAATGGGGGTCTCCTTGTGTTGTTCAGGCTGGTCTTGAACTCCTGGGCTCAAGCGATCCTCTTGCCTCAGCTAGGATTACCGCACCGGGCCTCAGATCTTGATTACAGGCTGATTAGTAACCAAGCCCATAAAGTCCCAGGAAAAACAAAACAAAACAAACAAACAAAAAAACAAAACAAGCAAAAAGGTCAGGCATGGTGGCTCATGCCTATAATCCTAGTGCTTTGGGAGGCTGAGGCAGGCAGATTGCTTGAGCCCAGGAGTTTGAGGTAAGCATGGGCAACATGGCAAAGCTCCAACTCTACAAAAAAACACAAAAAATTAGCTAGGTGTGGTGGTGCAGGCCTGTAGTCCCAGCTACTCAGGAGACTGAGGCAGGAGGATGGCTTGAGCCCAGGAGGCAGAGGTTGCAGTGAGCTGAGATCACACCACTGCACTCCAGCCCAGGCAACAGAGCCAGACTCTGTCTCAAAAAAATTTAAAAAACAAAACAAGCAAAAAGGCCTTAGATAGCCAGGCATGGTCGCCTGTAGTCCCAGCTACTCACAGGGTTGAGGTGGGAGGATCACTTGAACCCAGGAGTTACAGACCAACCTGGAAAACACAGCAAGCCCTGTTTCTGAAAAAAAAAAAAAAAAAAAAAAAGGAAGGCCTTGAATAAGGCTTTCCCAAAAATTTAGAACTTCAAACTCTTTAAAAAACTTTTATCATATCTCAAAATATACCATTCATCCAAGAAGTAAAATATTCTGCCTTGGAAGAGCTCAAATTTCATATAAGCCTCTCATTAATTCTCCTCGGTACCTCTGTGAGGAGGTACTGACCCGCATTCAAGGTCAAAGAAAGTTTCTGTGCCAAGAAAGGAGTGCCCTGATCAAGGCCTTAGTTGACTAAAGGTGAGCTCAAAATGCTCCATCCCGTACCCTAGCCCTGCCTTTCACCTCAGCCCAGTTCCCCTTAAGAAAGAGCGTTTCTGTTAAAGCCCAGCCCTGTTGTGTATTATAGCTTGTATTTAGGGAAACACACTAACATTTTTTTCCTGACAGTAAAGTCTTAAGTTCTCTACCAATGGGAAAACTTGTGGGGGTGGCAGGGGTGAATGAAAGCGGAAAATTTCCAAAAACTTTTGGCCTACTTAACTTCCCTGACAGCACATAGTTATTTTGTTTGGGAAAGGAGGGGGTGGACTGTTTCTTTCCAAAGGAACCACAATTAGCTGGTCACCTCAAATATTATCAAAGAGATCTGGAAAATAGTTATTTTTCTAAATTTTTTAATGTGGTCAAGACATCTGATTTCCAGCGATTCTTAATATTAACAGGCTCCTGCAAAGCCCCTTAAAAATCACTATCATAATCTCTACCAATCAGCAGGAACACAGGGAGAGAAAACTACTCTGGCCTTTTACACACTTCGGGGCTTCTTTTACAGAGAATGACTTCACTGATCTGATTGGAAGTCTTGTTTCCCCAGGTCTCACCCTGGATTTGCCCTCCTTTGAGTGCTGCACTGGTTTCTATATTTACGCACAAACCAGCTGCGGCCACCTTCCTTCACAATTTTCAAACCTGCCTTTTACTGTACAGGATCCCTGGAGGTCCAGTTCTGTTTTCTGGAGTCATAGAAATACAAAATAAATTTCACTACCTCCTAGAAAACAGACGTTGGTAAGTTTCAATATAAAATAGACAGTTCTTGAACCCAGGAGGCAAAGGTTGCAGTGAGCCGAGATCTCAACACTGCACTCCAGCCTGGGCGACAGAGCAAGACTCTGTCTCAAAAATAAACAAATAAATAAAATAGACAGCTGTGTATTTTT
Source organism: Piliocolobus tephrosceles (assembly GCF_002776525.5). NCBI lineage: Eukaryota > Metazoa > Chordata > Mammalia > Primates > Cercopithecidae > Piliocolobus > Piliocolobus tephrosceles. The sequence continues at coordinate 178,406,737 of NC_045437.1, forward strand.
TTGGTCATAGCACCAATAAATTTCAGGACCGGGAAAAATCATAAATTACCAAAGCATTCTTTTTCATATAACCAAAATATATTTTTCCTGTTGCTCATGAAATTAAGACAAAATAGCTAACTAACGAGCAGCCTTACACTGAGAAACTCAAAGCTGTTAGGAAAGGACTACAGAATTTTTTTTTTTTTTTGAGACAGAGTCTTGCTCTGTCGCCCAGGCTGGAGTGCAGTGGCGCAGTATCGGCTCACTGCAAGCTCTGCCTCCTGGGTTCACGCCATTCTCCTGCCTCAGCCTCCCGTGTAGCTGGGACTACAGGCGCCCGCCACCACGCCCGGCTTATTTTTTGTATTTTTAGTAGAGACAGGGTTTCACCGTGTTAGTCAGGATGGTCTCGATCTCCTGACCTCGTGATCCGCCTGCTTTGGCCTCCCAAGGTGCTGGGATTACAGGCGTGAGCCACCGCGCCCGGCCAGGACTAGAGATCTTTGATCTACAATTAATAAATAGTATGGGACTCCTTTCAGCTCACCCAGTGCCCCATATGAATGTTTTCAGTGCTGGTTCTCCTTTAATAACTTCCCCCTATTAAATCTCTTACCAGTCATTTGGGGTTTGGATTTCACCGTAGGTATAAGAGGTGTTTGTAAGACACTCTGAAACCTCTGAAGGGCAAAGTGTTGCGGACGCTATAACCTCCCTGCATACTGAGGGGGGCATAGCTCTCAATCAGTCATTAAATCCAGTCAAATGAGATACTCGAAAATGAGCTGCCCTTGGGTGGGTCCTTTCATAAGAAGGAATTTAAAAAAAAAAGTTTGCTAACATGATTACTCCACAAAGTTTACATGTATCATATTGTATAAATCTATAAATATGTACAATTATTTTTTGTTAAATTTTTAAAGATCTGCCAACAACGGCTGGAGAAGGCACCTGGCTGCCTGAGCCCCTACCTTTGTCGGTTACAAGTATTTCATAAGCAGGGTTCGAGGCATCCCGTCAGAGAAGAGTGTTGTCACCTTTCTGCCGGAATGTCACACCAACTTCCTCAGTGTTGCCCTCACACCAACTTCCTCAGTGTTCCCCCTACCCCAATCTAGCCAACGTTTCAATGGCTCCCCACAGCACACAGTGCCTCTCAGCTGGGCACTCAAGGGTGCTTTCCTAACCCTCCCTAACCTAATTCTCCAAAGATTTTTTCCCCCAAAAACAGCCCAGCAGACGGTCCAGTTAGTCCCCAAATCGTTTTTCCTCATGGGCTCCTTCCCCAGGGCTCCTCCCCTCCTTCTCTCCCCCCTGCAACCTCCACTGCTACCGGGAGATTAGTTCCCACCCGTCAGGACCCCGCTCAGATTTCACTTCCTCCAACAGGTCCGCTCAGATCCCAATCCACGGCTCTCAACAGCAGCCGGGATTCCTTTCCCCCGCAACGCCTTCTCTGAACACCCCGGCCTCCGAGGGTCGGCTTCGCGTCCCCTAGTTACTTCCAGTCACTAGTTACTTCCGCTCCGCTCCCACCCGCGGGACTCGCGACCGGCCCCCTGCCCCCGGCTGGCCCAGCTCGGAACACGCAGAGCGGCGCTTCAGAAATCGCAGCTCAAGGCAAGGAAATCCAGAAGCCTCCCGCGGACGTCCCCCGGGCCGGGGTGTGGCAAGCCCCGCTACGAGCCCGCCGACTCCTCGTGAGACTAGAACCGCAGGAACGCGGAGCCCCTGTGAGTCCACCGCCGGGACGCGCGGCGCGGCGACCAGGAGTCTCAGAGTAGCCGCGGGGCGCCGGGAGGGATCCAGCTGGCGGCAGCCGTTTCCCTGCCTCTCTGCCCCTCCTCAGGGGCTGCGCGAACCCCTGCCTGAAACCGGCCCGCCTGGGTGCCCGCTAGTTCTAAGGGCGCTCTCCGGGGAGCCCGGGTACGCGCACAGCCCGGGACGCGCCCTGTCCGCGCCTGATCCCCGCCCTGGTCCCAGCTGGGTCCGGCCAGGTTCGCCACACCTCACCTCTCCTCTCCACGAACCGACTGGATAACGGTCGGGTCTGGACCTGAAGAGCCCGGACCAGCCCGCAGTAGCCTCGCCGCACCTGTCTCAGAGCGAGTGAGGAGCAGCCCGGCGCCTGACGTCACGGCCGCTCCCAGTGCAGCGAACCGGGAGTCACCTGATCACCCTGGCAACGCGCGCGGGGCGGGGCGGGGCGAGGCGGGCGTCACAGCACGAGCCCCGCCTCCAACTGCTCAGCCTCCAAGTGTTGCCGGAAGCGCTGTGCTGCAGTCGGCGCCACCGGGACGTGAGGTCACCCCGTGGCTTCCCAACGCGGGCCTCCCATCTGCGATGGATACTTGGGACTCCCCCAGGCGTCCCACTCAGGTTGGATAGGTTCTCCGAGACTCCACCCTATACCCCAACTCCGCTAGTTCAGGCGTCTGGGAGACAAGACCAGCGTCCATATGGGACCCTGTTCAGTGCGTGGCATGAGGGGTTGGCTGTGGGCTGCTGCCTCCTCGTGTCTTGTTGGTCCAGACCCATCTTGGTTTGGAGGCTTACTTCCCGAGCTGTACCTCAGAGAAATGGGGCTGAGGCTGATAACTGGATTGCTCTCTGGCTACTTTTCCCCATAATCTTTACAACAAGTAGTCCCGCCAGTACTTTAGAGTGTAATGAGACTTCATTCACAATAGGAGGGGGAAGGGGGACAGAACCTTCTGTCCTGAAGGTTTCCTTCTTCATTCCAACAGGAAGAGAAGTTACCGAAAAGCTCCCAGAGCAAGGCCTAGAACGAGCTTGCAAGTCCTACTTGCAAACAAATTTTTATTTCTCATTTTAGAAATTGATTTTCTCTCCACATTCCTCCCCTTGCTTGCTATTAGGTTGGTGCAAAAGTAATTGTGGTTTTTGCATTTTTTTTAATGGCAAAAACAGCAATTACTTTTGCACCACTCTAATATAATGATATGCCTACAACCTTTGTTACTCTCTAGGCTCCCCAGATAGACCATCAGCTTCGAAATGAAAATTTAACATCCCAGGAGGTCTCACTGTGAGAGTCACTGCCTATTTCACACCTTCACTACTTGCTGACTTTCATTTCAGTTTTACTCTCCTCATCCCTGCACTGCCAAGAAGGTTTCATATATATTGAAACCTTCCCTCTCAGAGTGTAGGATCTTAGACCAAGAAATTAGTTTATAATTAACTTCTTGTAAGTATCTTTTAGTGTCAGGCAATGGGCCATGGGCAGATTGATTATGATGTGGTCCTTGAAGATCAAACATGTATGGGTGGTATGTCTCACATTCAAGTACAACTTGTACTGTTTATTATGACTTAATCATTGTATTTAAGTGGCACTTTTTTTATTTTCATACTTAAAAAAATAAACGCATATAAGTGGGAAAGAAGACAGCTGTGAAAGGTAGAGAAGAATCATGGCTCTAGACAGAACTGTACTAATAGGAGAGAAGAGATTGAAAATGTGAGCCCAGGTCCCAAGGAGCACAGAAGCATGGCCAGGAGGTTTGGTGGGAACAGGACAGAGGCAGCCAGGCCTGAGGTGTTTGGCAGATCTGAGAAGGGCAGGGATAGAGGGTGAGGGGAGGAGTTGGGCCAGAATGAGGCTTGAGAGATTCAATAGAAGGTGAAAGTGCTGGGAAGGGAGGAGGGATTGGAAAGAAAGGAGCAGTGGTTTGGGAAGGGGTCGCTGGAAGGGAAGGCAGGGTAAATAGAGACCCAGGAAAGGGTGCAAAGAGTATTAAGAGAAGGGAGGCTGAGAGTCTACAAAAGGGAGGACTGAGAGGGAGGAAGAAGCAGGTGGGAGACTCTGGGGCAGCAAACATCTCAGAAACAGGCAGTAGGTGGTGTCCTTCAGAGGCTGTTGGAGAAGAGCAGTATTGTCTGTTCGACTCTAAAGAGTGAAGGTCATCCATGCACACCCCAAACTATCTTTGGACCATCCGAGGGCAAGAGCCACCCTTTGCAGAGAACTAATGCCGAGGGAAGAGCAGAAATAGGCATGTCCATAACTACACCCTGATAGGACTCATCAAGACGGTCAGGCTTTTTGGCTGGACGGTTTTTCAGGCCTGTGGTACATGCCTCTGTGCCTCTAATCTGGGCAGGGCAAGGTGAGGATGGAGTGGAAGGTAGGGGTAATTCCCTTAGAAGCGAGGCGAGCTTCTCATGGCAGCTGGGTCATATGGAGGCTGTGCTGGGGGAGAAAAGATGCTAGGACACATTCTCAGTAAGGTCCCTGACCACTACTCCCCTTTTACTGAGTTGGTAGGGTGAGGGCATAACCATCGAAGGAAAAATAGAACATTCCTCACCCCCACCTCCATATCCATGCTGAGGAAAGTGTTAACATGTGGGTAAAAACTCGGGGAGTGTTGCTGACAGCATTCAAGAACAGAGATGAGGCCAAGGAACGCATCTCACATGGCTCTTTTCTATGATTTTGACCTCAGGTCCCAGGACTAAGCAGCAGGCCAGAGGTAGAAGTTGCTGGAGTTTCATCAGGTTTCTTCACAACAGCAGTGTGGGTTTCCATTCCTGGAAATAAAAGAAAAATGTCAGGGTACAAAGTCCTGGCCATGCATATTTGCTGTGAAAGTCCATTAGTCACAGAAGTTACAATGAATTTTCAGTATTTGTTCATTCAGGAGAACTGTCCAAGGACTGTGAAGGCAATGTGGTGCAGTGATTGGGAGCCTGTGTTCTGAGATTTATCCATTTTGTGAACTTGGCCAAGTTACTCACCTTCTTTGAGTCTCTGCCTAATCTGTAAAATAGAGATGATAATATCTACCTCACAAGACTATCATAAACTTTAGGTGAATTCCAGGGCAAAGAAAGAGAACCCAGATTCATAATGTTTTGTAAAGGGCCATTTTTTAAACCATTGTATTTTTATTGGACCACACTTGTTCTCTGAACAGTTGGATGAAATAATGTTTCTTGGATGCCTAATGTACGCTCAAGACTGATGAATACAGAAGGAGTATGTGCCCTGGCTTGGTCAGGCATCCGATTTCCGATGGGAAGATAAGACAGTGTGAGACCTTGCCAGGCTGCTGTGAAATTGAATAAACTATGTCATGTCCTTCCGTGCCCGCAGCATTCATGGAAAGAGGGGCCATGCTAGCTCCATTGGCTAAGGTGGGATACATGAAAGGAAGGGTTTGGAGCAGAGCCTTGAAAGATAGGCAGGATTGGCCAGGCACAGTGGCTCACGCCTGTAATCCCAGCACTTTGGAAGGCCGAGGTGGGTGGATCACTTGAGGTCAGGAGTTTGAGACCAGCCTAGCCAACATGGTGAAACCCCATCTCTACTAAAAGTACAAAAATTAGTCGGACATTATGGCGCATGCCTGTAATCCCAGCTGCTCAGGAGGCTGAGGCAGAAGAATCGCTTGAACCCAGGAGGCGGAGGTTGCAGTGAGCCAAGATTGTGCCACTGCACTCCAGCCTGGGCAACAGAGCGAGACTCTATCGCAGAAAAACAAAACAAAACAAAAACCAACAAAAACAAAAATAAAAAAAGATAGGATTTGGAGAGGTGGTAGGTGAAGAGAGCATTCTGGGTCAGGGCAGTGATCTGAGCACCTGGGGCAGGGGCTCAGTAAATATTTACTGGCTAGATGAATGAATGAATGAATGAGCAAAGATAATAATGAAATTATCAGCATATTGTAAGATCAGCCATGCTTTGTTGAATGAATGGATGCATGGTTAAACAAAAAAAGCAAAGACAATGAAAGTAGATAATAGTGGGCATAGCTGTAAGACCAGCCTAACTGAACTGTGGAAATTGGGGAGTTGTGGGAAATAAGATAGAGATGGAGCCAACTGTGGCAGAGCTTTTGAGACAGTAGAATCTTCTGGGAGGAGCATGGAGTCTGGATCCAGAGGGACAGGATTGCATTTGGACTCCATCACCACATATTGACCATGTGACTTTGAGTGAGTTACTTAATCTCTCTTTGCATTGGTTTCCTCGTCCAAAAAATATAGGAATAAGATTGCTGTCTGCTTTATAGTGTCATTTTGAAGATGAACTAAGAACCTATGAAATGTAAGCATGGTGCCTGGCCCATTGTAAATGCCTTAAACTTAGTTTTTATTATTAGTATTAGTTTACTATTAGTATTAGTATTAAGGACTGAGCAGATGAGAATAGATTCAATATGAAAACTTAGGGAACCACTGAAGTTCCTTGAAGTGGGAAATGAGAATGGAATGTAGTGTTTGGGAAGAATCACTTGGCAGCTGTATTCAGGCTGGGTCAGAAGGCAACGGTGTAGCCCCAAAGGGTGAAGAAGGGCTGACCAGGGACTAGAAGCAACCCCTCCTGAAAATGAGAAAGCCTGTCCACTTGCTGGTACATGGCATGCACAGGCCCTCAGTAACCCTATTGAATGAAAGTGTACTGCACCAATTGAACAATATAATTGTGGCGCTCCCAGGTTCGATTGCAAATACTATCAGAATTCTCCCTCGTCAAGTATAGAGAGATTTAAAGCACTGGAGAAGTTCACTAAGACTTGGCCTCTGGTTCATTTCAATTTCTCCTCCCCCAAGTAGCTGGGACTACAAGTGCACACCACCATGCCCAGCTAATTTGTGTGTGTGTGTGGGGGGGTGGGTTTTTTTTTTTTTTTTTTGTAGAGACAGGTTTCACCATGTTGCCCAGGCTTGTCTTGAACTCCTGGGCTTAAGTGACCTACCCACCTCAGCCTCTCAAAGTGCTGGGATTACAGGCATGAACCAGTACACCCAGCCGTTCTGGCTCTTCTTTGTCTGATCTATGTTTTCAAATTCCAATTTGCTAGTCAGGAATTTCTCCACTGCAAGTTCTGAAGCACTATTCAAATCAGCTTAAAGAAAGAGGGAGAGATAATGTATTGGCTCATGAAGCCAAAAATTCAGGGATGAATCTGATTTTCAGGTATAGCTGGATCCAGGCATTCAAACACTGTCACCAGGATTCTCCCCTCTTTCTCTCTTTCTCAGCTCTTTTCTTTGCATGTCTTCATTCTCAGATAATCCCTCTGATGGTGTCAGAATTTCATTCTCACCATGAAAAGTCTCAGCAGACAAAAGGCTTTCTCTTTCCTAATAATACTAAGAAAAGCTCTAGAATGGAGCTTAGTTTTTATTTTTTAAATTTTTATTTATTTATTTATTTATTTATTTATTTATTTATTTGAGACAGAGTCACTTTCTGTAACCCAGGCTGGAGTGCAATGGTATGATATTGGCTTGCTGCAACCTCTGCCTCCCGGGTTCAAGCAATTCTCCTGTCTCAGTCTCCCAAGTAGCTGGGATTACGGGTGTACGCCAGCATGCCTGGCTAATTTTTTTGTATTTTTAGTAAAGACAGGGTTTCACCATGTTAGCCAGGCTAGACTTGAACTCCTGACCTCAAGTGATCCACCTGCCTTGGCCTCCCAAAGGGGTGGGATTACAGGTGTGAGTCACCTCTTGAATGTGTGGCATTTCTCTTGAATGTGTGGCCGTGGCCAGGGGATATAACACATTGGCTGGTTCCATGTTCTCTTCTGGAGCTGGGGGTGAACTCAGCCTCCCCCAAATCCCACAGTTGAAAGTGTGGAAGAATGGCTTCCCAAGGAAAATTCAAGTTTAGTTACTAGAAGTAGGAGGAATGGATGCTGAGCAAACAAAAAACACAACTGACCCCTACAGGCCACCAATACTGAAACCACAAGCCTCCTGAAAGCTCCTGAAAGCTCCTCCTATTGAAAGGTTCTGTAATATAATACTCCAATAGGCTTGAATTCACTTGGAAATCAACTTACCTTCTCTTATATTTCCAGAAAAGTTGTATCTAATGAGAAGCAAATTCTGGCACTCAGAGGTTGAGCCATGTTGACATCATCGTATAGAAGCTGCCGTTGGTTTTACCTAAATGCACTCTCCTTTCTGGAAGTACTACTTCTGAGGAAAGGGCGTCAGGGAGCACTTAATGCTTTAAATGTGTTTGTACAGCAGCTTGCATTCTCAAGAGGTATCACATAAATGCATGTGTTTTTAATTTTGATTTGAAGCACTGATTCCTGAAGTAGCCTGGCCTTCTGATAGTGATCTTAGAAAATCAACCTAGAAGAAGAATACATTTTTCTCCCAGGCTGCGACTCAAATGACTATGGCAATGAAGTTTTGTCAGCTATGAAGCATCCTCCTGCTTTTTAATCTTTTCAGTTATTAGGAAAATAAATTCAACACATATAAATTAGAAATAATCAGCTTATAAGTCTATTTGCATTTATATTTTTAAAATGGACCGATGACTTAGCACATGACCTAAGAAGAGTAAGAAGTCAGGGAAATATTAAATCCACATATTCATTCAACACATTTACTAAGGGCCTGTGGCCTACCATGTGCCAGGGACTGCACTAGGCCCTGGGGATGTAGAAATAAGCAAAACAGATTTTTAAAAATCCTTTTGTATATGAAGCTTACATTCTAGTAGGTGTGTCCATTTATATACAGTCTTCAAGTCTCTGTGTCATTGACAAGAACTAGTACTACATACCAGGAAGCATGCATGGCGAATCCTCAGATTCTTCTATGCTAGACATTCTGCCAGTGCTCTGCATCATCATCTCATTATTCTCTTCTTCCTAAGAGATGTAGATACCTGCTCAAGCAGCTACAGGAAATGAGTGGTAGGGTCAAGACTGGAGCACCTATATCTATATCTGCTTTTTAGTTCATATTTTCTCTTGGGGTGTGGATGCGGGGGATGGTGGAAAGTGGTAGGGACTGTGGCATATCAGATAACACGCTCTGTGCAAAGGGAGCACTACTCATTCAGATCCAGCCACTTGACACTCAGGAATGTAACTCAATGTGGCCAAGTTTTCTGATTTTTCAAGAGAAGCCAGCAAACAGGATTTTGACATGAAAACCAATTTCAAAATACTGTGAAAGCCAAACCAAATTTGTCTGGGCACAACTCAGGCCACAGATCTGCCCCTCTGTTAGAGATCATGCTGTGACCAGGAGGGTGCCTGGGGAGGTAGGATTCCAGATAGCAACCTTGAAACTAGCCGGCCAGCCGGGCACAATGGGTCATGCCTGTAATCCTAGCACTTTGGGAGGCCAAAGCAGTGGATCATTTGAGGTCAGGAGTTCAAGACCAGCCTGGGCAACATGGCGAAACCCTGTCTCTACTGAAAATACAAAAAATTAGCTGGACATGGTGCACAACTGTAATGCCAGCTATTCGGGAGGCTAAGGCAGGAGAAACACTTGAACCTGGGAAGTGGAGGCTGCAGTGAGCCAAGATCATGCCACTGCACTCCAGGCTGGGCAACGCTATCTCAAAAAACAAACAAACAACAACAAAAAACAACAACAAAAAAAACCCAGAAACTAAATGTGGGTAGAAAACTGAAAATACATCTGTGGTACTTACACAAAGTGTTTCTCAGGTTGATTTTCAAAGACTAAGGTAGAAAAATGGGGCTCTTATTTACCAAAAAAGCAAAGTCCTTTAATGAAAGCTACGAGGGAGGCAGCAGCTGGGGCACTCCAACCCCCAGCCATGGAGGAGGTCGGCATGGAACCATCTGATGCTGGGCTGACAGGCCATGCTTCTCTGAAAAGGAAAATTTAACTTCAGGGCAGGCTTCATGTTACATCTGAGGCCCTAATAATGATCATTATGCTGTCAGCACACAAGACATGGTTCAAAATAATTCTTCTCCTTAAAGTCACATCCTATGTGCTTTCTGGTCCTTCCTGGCCTCCTCCACCCTGTGGCCTCCCACACTCAACAAAACTTTCCTTTTCCCCACCCATTTGCTGAGGAACTGCGGCCATCAGACAACATATGGAGGTCTCATCACTGGGGTGGTCTGTAACTGGAAAGGAGTTGGTCATCTGGTGTTGGCAGCTTCTCTTCCTGTCGTGGCCTTTGGAAGGAAAGAGGGAGGAACACAGAATAGCATCCATGTTTAAAAAACATTTGCACCATCAACAGACTGAAACTCTACAAGACAATAGTCTTACTTTAAAAGTGTAAAGGAATTCCCATCCTCTTGGTCTTAGCAAGATCAGAAAACCTCTGTTTACTACAAGAATTGTTTCAGAAAGGGAAGTGAAATCTGGCACATGAAAAATCCCATTTCTATCCACTCTCAAGATAGTAACTTTGTAGCCATATGCCATGTGTATTTCATCATAGCAAAACAGTACTGTAGTGCACTGGGGACAGATTTGCTGCCACTGCTGCTGCTGCTGCTGCCACCACCTCCACCACCTCCTTCTGTTGCTTGGATAAAGCTGAGGCATGTGGCACTGTTGTGAGATTCTTAGAGATCCAAGCAAGTACTCCTGGCTAGGACCCTACAATTCAGTTTGCACCATGAGGCTCTAAATCTCAGCCTCTCTAGGTCCTGGTACTGTATCTTTGGAAGACACACACAGGAAGGAGTAAGATACCTTCTGAAAAAGATAGGACAAAGAAAGCTCATACTCCTCTCCTCTCCTCTTGCTTGGAAGATCATTTAAGATTAAGAGATGAAGTGACTTTTCCCACCGAAGGGAACACAGGGCAATGCTATGATTCGGAGTGTCCGGAGGCCTGTGTTCCAGCCATGGTTCCCCTATGTCCTCACCTTGGGACCCAGCACTACATACTCAACCTTTTTGGATCTCAGTTTCCCCATCTATAAAACGGGAATAATAATAGGATCCACCACATAGAGCTGTTGTGAGGGTTAATTAGGTGAGATGCTGAATGGTAAGAGAGGCTTTCTTTGCACAGAGCTTGTTCTCTAGTTTACTGCAGCCCCCAGTAATCCCCTTCCTGCCTCCCTGTCTGCACCCTAGGAGAAGGTACAGTTATGTTCTTCTGTGGCAATCTATGTTCCAGTCGTGGCCCCATCTCTTATTTCTGTGGCTCCTTGGACTGGTGATCAGGAGTCATTTTTCTGCATGATGACCAGGGCCACTCTATTGCAATTCTTTAGCTGCAGCAATGGAGACACACACTACCTTTGCTCCCATTGCATCCAGGTCCTAATTTTAGATGCTACCTCTGATTCTCTGAGCTGCTTCAGTTCAGATGAGAGCATGCTTATCCTGCCCCCTCCCCTCCCCAGCCACACTGGCAGCCTGGTAGGTATGGAGTCCACCTGCATCAGAGTGGTGAGTGTCACTTTTTATTATGCAGATTCCTGGGCTTCATCCTAGACCCACTGCTTCTGAATCCCTGGGAGCCAGGGCCTAGGAGCCTTCAGGTGTGACAAGCCCTCCAAGGGAGCAGATGCACATGAAAGTTAGTATTTATGGCCCTCTGGGGCCTTAAGCTCAGAGAACTTTGCCTCAACCGGGAGAGTCCCAGTCACCACTTGGCAGAGTTTGGCTCTACTCCCTGCCCCGTCCGCCCCTGCTCAGTCCCAGGCCCAGTCCCCCATTGTCTCACACTAGAACCAGTGGCCTTGCTCTCTGCCTGCCAATCTGGAGGTCTTGATCTGAAGTGTCAACCTGACCCTGATATTTCCTGACTATAAATTCTGCAGGGGTTTCCCATTCCCTACAGGATCAAGTCTGACAAAGCATTCAAAGCCTCTCTCTTCAGCCTCAGATCTGCCACTCGCTCTCCTAGTTGAGAAAACTCCAACTAGGCTTATATTATGCTGAGGTCTCTGTTCCCTGAGGCTCCCTGTCTCTGGGCTTCTGTAGGCACAGTACCTTCCACCAGAATGACCTTTCTCCTCTTCTACTACTCTTCCAGTTTCAGCCGAAATGTCACCTCCTCTGGGAAGCCTTCTCAGATGTCCCTAGGTAAAACCGCCTACTACTTCTTTTTCCCTGTACACTCCCCAAATATATCACCCATGACCCTGAATTGCCTTTATTTGCTTATGTGTTTCTGCCCCACGAAACTATGAGGGATTTGCATTTATTCATATCAAATTCCAAAACTTTATCAGGGCTGATAAGGCTCAGCATGATCTGGCTACCATCCACCTCTCCACCCTGTTCCCCACCATTCTCTTCCCACCCACTTCACCCAGTCACTGTGGCCTGCTGACTGTTCCCAAGCTCCCCAAGCTCTTTCCTGATCCTGGTCCTTTGTTCCTGTAGTGCTGTTTGCCCGTATTGCTCCCCGTCAATCTTGCCATAGCTGGCTCCCTCTTGACATCCAGATCTTGCTCAAATGTCACCTTTTCAAGGCCAGCCAATCAAAATAGTTTTGTTTGTTCTAGAACTTCATTTAAATGTAATAATATGCTATGTATGCTTCTATCTGGCATCTTTCACTCAGTATAAAGTTTTCAAGTTTTATTCACGTTGTAGCACTTATCACTACTTTGTTCCTTTTTATTACTGAGCAGTAAGCCATTATATGAATATACCACAATTTACCCATTCACCTGTTGATGGATACTTGGGCTATTTCCAGTTTTTGGCTATTATGAATAAAGCTGCTCTGACATTTTCATGTACTAATCTTTGTGCAGACATACATTTTTATTTCCTTTGGATAAATACTTGTCTTAGTCCATTTGATGTTGTCACAGAATACTTGAGATGGGTAATTTATAAAGAGGTGCAGCTCACAGTTCTGCAGACTGGGAAGTTCAAGTGGCAGCGGCATTTGCTTGGCTTCTGGCGAGGGTTTTTGTGCTGGGTCAAAACATGGCAGAAAAGGTTAAAGGGGAAGCAGACGTATGCAAAGAGAGATCAAACAGGAGGAGAAACCTTGCTTTATGAAAACCCCTTGCTTAGGAACTAATACATTCCTTGATACATTTCTTGAGAATTGATCCAGTCTCTTGAGAACAACAACAACAACAAAAGCAAAACACTCTACTAGGACAACAGTACCAACCTATTCATAAAGGATTCACCCCTATGATCCAAGTACCTCCCACTAGGCCCTACCTCCCCAGTGGACAGAACTGGCAAGCAAACTTCAACATGAGTTTTGACACAGACAAATCACATCCAAACCATGCCTATAATGGAGATTGCTGGGCATTGGTAAGTGTATGTTTAACTTTATAAGACACCACCAAACTTTTTTCCAAGTGATTGTTCCAGTTCACACTCCTGCCAGCAATATATGAGAGTTCCAGTTTTTTCACATCGTCATCAACACTTGTTATTACCAATCTCTTAAAGTTTAGCCATTCTAATGAGTGTATGATGTTATCTCATTGTGATTTTAATTTACATTTCCCTAATGGCTAATGATGTTGAGCAACTTTTCATGTGTGTTTATTGGATGTTTGTATATCTTCTTTTTGAGGTATTTGTTAAATTTTTTTGCCCATATTTTATTTTGGTTGGGGTCTTATTATTGAGTTGTAAGATTTCTTTATATGTTCCAAATAGAAATCTTTTGTCAAAAATATGTATTACAAAACCTTCTCCTAGTGTATGACTTACCTATTTATCTTTTTAATGCTGTCTTTTCCCCCCTTTTATAGTAAGTTCTTTCTATGATCTCTGCCTACCCCATGGTCATGAATAATTTCTTCTTTCTTTCTTTTTTTTTTGAGACGGAGTTTTGCTCTTATTGCCCAGGCTAGAGTGCAGTGGTGCAATCTCAGCTCACGGCAACCTCTGCCTTCCAGTTTCAAATGATTCTCCTGCCTCAGCCTCCCAAGTCGCTGGGATTACAGGTGCCCGCCACCATGCCCAGCTAATTATTTTTGTATTTTTAGTAGAGACGGGGTTTCACCATGTTGGTCAGGCTGGTCTCGAACTGCTGACCTCGTGATCCACCCACCTCGGCCTCCCAGAGTGCTGGGATTACAGGTGCTACCGCGCCCAGCAGAATTTCTTCTTTCTTCCAGAAGTTTTACAGTTTTTGTTTTTTTAAAATAGTAATTTGATTTATTTTGAGTATGGTATGAAGTAAGGATTGAGATGCATTGCATTCCATATGGATATTCAATTATTCCAACACCATTTGTTGAAAAGTCCATCTCTACCTGTAGTTATTTAAATTTTGTTTTATTTGTATTGGTCCCTCCTACTAGTCTATAAGTTTCATATATTGTTCTAATGTAACCTGGGCTCTTCTGTATCCCTGCTACCTCCTTACAGGTAGAGAAAGTAGAGAAAGAGCATGCTTGCAAGTTAGTTCAGGACATGATCCCAGGGAGCAGGAATAGGGAACTGGGGAGAATGAAGTAGGAACAAGGGAAAGCCATGGTGTGTTATAGAGCTGGTCACCACTGCAGGCAGCTGGGGCTTGACCCAGCTGGGATGTGATGAGGAGCAGCATAGAGTGTACCTCCTAGTTGTCCACTGAGTGTCAGAGAAGAAAGCACATAGCCACCAACCCCAGCCGCCAAGGGCCCAGGGTTACCCCCAAGGGGTTAACGTCCTCAGACGTCCAGTTTGCAGGACTGGAGTCCAGAGAGAAGCCCTGGCAGAAGGCAAGAGCAGAGCTGTGTGGAGCAGCTGAGCCTCAGTGCTTTCACCTGCTCCAAGCTGGTTGCCACAGTGATGGCCGAATAAAAGGTGGGCCAAAAGGATGACAGGAGAGTCACAAGAGGTTTCCCATACACATTCATTCCACAAATATTTATTATTGCCTCCTGTATGCCAAGCACTGTGTTAAGCACTGGAGATAGTCATCAAAAAGCCAAGCCCTGTCCTTATAGGGAGACAGGCAGGATGCAAGTCAACAATTGATACAATATCATATCAAGGAGAGATAAGTGCTATGAAGAAAATAAAACAGGATAAGGGGACTGAGGGTGAGTGCAGGGATGGGGGCTCATTTTGACCACCAGGGAAGGCCTCTGAGGAGCTGACATTAGACAGAATGAAATGAGGAACTGAACCATGTGGATACCCAGGGCAAGAACATTCCGGAGGGAACTGCAGGAGAAAGGCTTGCGGGAGGAACAAGCTTAGGGCATTAGAGAAACAAGGAAGTCACTGTGGCTGGAGCGGAGTAAGGGGCAGAGGCATAAGAGATCAGGACAGGCGGCCTGGCAGGCCCTCTGAGTTTGAATTTTATTTTGAGTGTAATGGGAAGCCACTCGAAGTATCTAAGAAAGCTTATAGGCCGGGCACAGTGGCTCATGCCTGTAGTCCCAGCACTTTGGAAGGCTGAAGTGGGCAAATTGCTTGAGCTCAGGAGGCTGAGACACACCTGGACAGCATGGTGAAACCCCATCTCTAAAAAATACAACAATCCCAAAACCCCAAAATTAGCTGGGTGTGAGTGTGTGCACCTGTAGTCCCAGCTACTTGTGAGGCTGAGAGGCTGAGGCAGGAGGATTCCTTGAGCCCATGAGGTTGAGGCTGCAGTGAGCTGTGATCACACCACTGCGCTCCAGCCTGGGCAACAGAGCAAAACCCTGTCTCAAAAAAAAAAAAAAAAAAAAGGGTTATGACTTGGTCTTATTTATATTTTAAAAGTCATGTGGGTGAGACCGGCCTGGCCAACATGGTAAACCCAGTCTACTAAAAACGCAAAAATTAGCCAGGCATGGTGGCACACACCTGTAGTCCCAGCTATTTAAGAGGCTGAGGCAAGAGAATCGCTTGAACCCAGAAAGTGGAGGTTGCAGTGAGCCAAGATTGCGCTACTGCACTCCAGCCTGTGCGACAGAGTGAAACTCTGCAAAAAAAAAAAAAAAAAAAATTACGTGGGGTACCATTACACACCAATGGGGGGCAAGGCTAAAATCCTAAACACAAAAACAAAAGAAGCGGTAATATCCAGTGCTGGCAGGGATGCAGAGAAACTGCAGCTCTCACACTGCTAGTGGCAATGCAAAATTTGTACAGTTTGCAAGAGTTTGGCTGTTTCACATAAATATGCCCTCACCACATAACCCAGCAATCCCACTTGTAGGTATTTTCCCACAGCAAAATGATACTTCTGTTCACACAAAAACCTGACACAAGTGTTTATAGTGACTTTATAATTGTCCAACAACTGGAAACAGTTCCAATGTCTTTCTTTTTTTTTTTTTTT
>NC_045437.1:178422806-178424593 GCF_002776525.5 Piliocolobus tephrosceles
TTTTTTTTTTTTTTTGAGATGGAGTCTTGCTCTGTTGCCCGGGCTGGAGTGCAGTGGCCGGATCTCAGCTCACTGCAAGCTCCGCCTCCCGGGTTTACGCCATTCTCCTACCTCAGCCTCCGGAGTAGCTGGGACTACAGGCGCCCGCCACCTCGCCCGGCTAGTTTTTTTTTTGTATTTTTAGTAGAGACGGGGTTTCACCGTGTTAGCCAGGATGGTCTCGATCTCCTGACCTCGTGATCCGCCCGTCTCGGCCTCCCAAAGTGCTGGGATTACAGGCTTGAGCCACCGCGCCCGGCCGTTCTAGAGACGGGGTTTCACTGTGTTAGCCAGGATGGTCTTGATCTCCTGACCTCGTGATCCGCCCGTCTCAGCCTCCCAAAGTGCTGGGATTACAGGCTTGAGCCACCGAGCCCGGCCTCCGATGTCTTTCAACTGGTAAATGTATACACTGTATAAACTGTGGTACAGCCATATAAAAAGGAGTGAATTATTGGTAATGTGTGCAACAACTTCAAGGAACCTTGAGGGTGTTATGCTTGGTGGAAAAATTCAATATAAAAATGTTAGATACAGACCGAGGCGGGCAGATCACAAGGTCAGGAGATTGAGACCATCCTGGCCAACATAGTGAAACCCCGTCTCTACTACAAATACAGAAAATAGCTGGGCATGGTGGTGCGCACCTGTAATCCCAGCTACTTGGGAGGCTGAGGCAGGAGAATCGCTTGAACCCGGGAGATCATGCCACTGCACTCCAGCCTGGCGACAGAGCAAGACTCCGTCTCAAAAAAAAAGAAAAGAAGAAGAAAAAAAGAAAAAATGTTAAATAACTATGTGACTTCCTGTATATAACGATCTCAAAATGACAAAATGACAGAGATGGAGAACACCTTCATGGTTGCCAGGGCATAGAAAGAGGGACAAGGAGGAATGAAGTGGGAGTGGATGTGAATGCAAAGAAGTGTCACTAGTGAGTTCTTCTGTGGCGATGTAACAGCTATCTTGGTTGTGGGTGGTAGTTACATGAATCTACATACGGGATTAAAGAGCACAGATATATACACACACGTATAAATGAATGCAGGTGAAAACAAAATAATGTCTGTAGTCTAGTTGATAGTAATGTACCAACAATGTCAATTTCCTGGTTTTGATTTTGTACTGAAGCTATATATTAGGTTGGTGCAAAAGTAATTGCGCTTTTTACCATTACCTTCAATGGCAAAAACTAAAATTACTTTTAAGTAATAAGATATCACCACTGGGGGACACCGGAAGAAGGGTACAGAGACTATTATTTTCATAACTTCCTATGAATCTATAATTATTTCAAAATCAAAAGTTTAGAAATACAACTAACAGATAAAAAACTATAAAGGGCTTTTTTTTTTTTTTTAACTGGGATAGTTTGCAAATGGATGAGCATTAGATGACATTTGGGAATTATTGTCAATTTTCTTAGGTGTAATAATATATGCCTATCACATGTCCATACATTCTTAGGTGGTATATGTTAAAGTTTTAGAGGTAAAGTGTCAAAGTGTCTACAGCTTACCTGCAAATTGTTCAGCAAACATATGCCTATGTATATACATAATTTTAAAATTTGATAAAACACAGACAATACAGAGGGATCAGCAACAGCTCCAGGAAGTGGCATCTGGATGCTTCCACAGAGGCCCAGGTAAAGTCATCTACCTTTCTTCTGAGACTTATAAATCAAAACCAAACTTTTTTCCCCATGGTGGAAAGACTAGCTCCTTTTGTTTCTTTTTGAAAAAAGA
>NC_045437.1:178429593-178472093 GCF_002776525.5 Piliocolobus tephrosceles
GCCGAGGCTGGAGTGGCGCGATCTCGGCTCACTGCAACCTCTGCCTCCTGGGTTCAAGCGATTCTCTTGCCTCAGCCTCCCAAGTAGCTGGGATTACAGGCACGCGCCACCATGCCCGGCTAATTTTTTTTCTTTTTCTTTTTTTTAGTAGAGACGGGGTTTCACCATGTTGGCCAGTCCTGTCTCCAACTCCTGGCCTCAAGTGATTCGCCCGCCTCGGCCTCCCACAGTGCTGGGATTACAGGCGTGAGCCCCCGCGCCCGGCCTGCCCCCACACTTGGATTGTAGAGAGAAAGGAGGAAACGACTTCTGAGAAGCGTCCGCCCTTGTCCCATCCCCGTTCCCTGGGTCTCCTGGAGGACTGGGCCAGTCGGGCGTCCAGGCCTTGGGGAGCCTAAGGCCGAGTGCCCAGCCCCGGGGCCCGCCCACTGTCACGGAGCGGACTCCCGTCCAATCAGACCTGGGGGATGCTACTCCGGAGATGAGAGTGGCAGGAAATCAAGTTCAAGGTCCCGAACACAATGGGGCCATTGTCGTTCTCCAGTCAGTTGACTTTCAAGCAGCAGTTCCCCATCCACCCTTCTCCCACTCCCACTCCCGCTCCCTGCCAGGAAGTCACCCAAACCTCCTTATTAGACTCTGCCTGAAGGAAGCCGCTTTCTGGATCCTACCCCAGACACGGGAGGCTGGGCCGCTGCGGCATCGTCTATTATGTCCACCAGGTGGCGACAGAACACCACATTTCTGAGTGCGGAGGGAGGCCCGGGGTTGGCGGCTCAATCACTAATCAGGGCGTGGGGGAACCCTGCCCTTCCTGTTTTATCCAAGAGAAACAAAAAACCAAGTCAGATTATACTTTCCCTCACCCTTTACTCTGAGGTCACAGGAATCTGGAATCTTAGAGACTTCCCTTAGCAAACGGCAAAATGGCTGTGGACTGTAGCCCTATTTATTTTTCTTGAATTGCGGGGGGAAACCAAGGGGAAACCTATTTACTCCGGAAGTCACAGCAGGTGGAACCCTTACTGCCTCTCTAGCCTGGATTAATCAATTGGCTGATTGATCGGTTGTGTTAGTGTATAAACATCACGTCTGAAAGGACTTCCCTGGTCCCCCAGTCTAAATTATGCCTTCCCTGTTCTTCCTCAGAGCCAGCTTTAGTTTTCCTTCTTTGCATGTATCTGTTTCTAACTGGACACATTTGTTTGATTATTTTCCACTAGCATATACTCTGCGAGAGCAGGGACTGAGTCTAGTTTTGTTGCATTAACTTGTCCTTAGTGCCTAGTAGAGTATCTGGCACATAGTAGGTATTCAGTAAGTATCTGTCAACATAATAAATGAGTAAGTGCCCTATTGAGCAATGGAGGTGGAGGTGGGCTTCCGGTCCCTGAGAATTCAGCATGTGTGAATTCAGGTAGGCCCACTTAGCAGGCTGCACCTGGCCCAGACTATCACATTAGAGAGGCAAGCTCCAGAGGCAGAAAAGCTTTGGGGTTAAGACATCTGGTCTGGGCTCTGGCCACCTGGCTTCACGATTTTATTGTCCCCTCATGTGCTGGGCGACTTTGCACACATCAACCTTTCCGAGCTTGTCTCCTCATCTGCAAAATGGGGATAAACATGGCATTTATCTTCTAAGGCCACCGTGAGGATTCTGAGAGAGAAGTCATGGAAGATGCTTATCCCAGGGCTGGGGACCCCGTAAGCACTCTGGGAATATTCGTCATTATTATTATTACTATTATTGCTGCTGCTGCTACTACTACTGCTGCTGCTGCTGTTGGAGAAAGAACCCTCACTGAGGCTGTAGCCCAAGTGCTCCAGGCAGGTGCCAGCTGAGGCAAGGGGTCTGGGGCTGAGAGGATATTTCACTGGTACCTGCCCCTTGGCAGTTCTCCGGGTTTGATTTCTCTTATGAACTGGTCCAGGAAGCTGAGGCTGGTAGGGCCTGTTCCTCTCTACTGATGGCAGAGGTCAGATCTGTCTCTGCTGCAATCACTGCCAGGGGGACATCCTCTCAGCTTTCCTGGGACACTGTGGGTCCAGGCAAGCCCATTAGTTCATTCCTTTGTTTAACACACATGGTGCTTTACCAGGTCCTGGGGATGGTGGTGAACAGAGTCATCTTGTCCCTGTTCACAAGAAGCACATGGGGTTGGGGCACAGGGGGAGATGTTGATCAAAGCAACCATGGGGGAAAAGTGTATTTTTTTTAACTGTAATAGGGGACAGGGCCTGTCTAGGACATTCCCTGAGGAAGTGACTTCTGGACTGGGAGCTGAAGGAGGAAGAAGAGGAGCTATCCAAGAAAATCTCTCCTTTAAAGCAACCACCCCCTGGGGAATGCTGTGATGACCCAATGGGTCCTCAGGCTCTTCCTGGGCCAAGCAAGTGGTCAGATGGGAGATTAAAAACAAACACACCCCAAGTACAAAGGCTCCTCCTGGGGTCTACTGCCCCTACTCGAGTTACCTGGACACATATCCACAGAATGTCAAGTCCCAGCTCCAACCCTGGCCCCAGCCCTGGGGGAAGAGGAAGTCTTAGGGAGGTGGCCAGGAGAAGTTGCCATGGGTTCCAAAAGACCTGGGATGAAGGGATCCTGGGATGACTCCCTGGGGTCAGCATTCTGGGTGGGATAGGGTGCAAACCCGTGGTTCTGGGTGACCAGACGCACCAGCCACCAGCACATCAGGGGAGCCGAGAGCATAAGCTATGTTATCTGGGTCCTGGGCACTTACCCCAGCTCTAACGCTTGACAGCTTTGGCAAAATACTTCACCTAAGCCTCAGTTTTCTTGCCTATAAAATGGGAGCAATAATCATAACACCAACCTCATCAAGTGTTTCGGGGGACTTTAGTGAGATAATACACGAAACATCCTGGCACATAATGGGCACTTGACAAACATTAGTTTTATTATATATTCTTTCTTTCTTTGAGATGGAGTTTTGCTCTTGTTGCCCAGGCTGCAGTGCAATGGCGTGATCTCGGCTCACCGCAACCACCGCCTCCTGGGTTCAAGCAATTCTCCTGCCTCAGCCTCCTGAGTAGCTGGGATTACAGGCATGTGCCCCCACGCCCAGCTAATTTTGTATGTTTAGTAGAGATGGGGTTTCTCCATGTTGGTCAGGCTGGTCTCGAACTTCTGACCTCAGGTGATCTGCCCGCCTCAGCCTCCCAAAGTGCTGGGATTACAGGCGTGAGCTACCGCGCCTGGCGCGGTATATATTCTTTTATATAGGCCTTTATCTTTTATAGCTCCTTTATCACAAGATTCTGTCAGTTTGGAGATAAGGAACCTGAGACCCAGAGAAGCGAACTAACTTGCTTAGGGTCCCACAGTTAAAAAGCAGAGGAGTTGGGATTTGAAGCCAAGTTTCTTTGACTCCAAAGCCTGTGTTCCTAGGAGGTAAGAGAGGGAACAGATGATCAGTGGCTGCCTGGGAAGAAGCTCGGGTCCTGTTCAGTCATATTGTCATGGATTTACCAGATAGGTATAAATCTTTCTGGGGCTGAGGGTGGAGTACACATCCTCTTTTCCTAAATGTGGGAGTCAGGCAGGGCTCCTGCTGGTCCCAGTTGCCCCAGCCATGATGGAGTCAGAGCAGGCAGGAGTGGGGAGGAAGAGAAAGCCACTGGGGACAGGGAGTAACTGAGTCCCAGGGGCTTGGAGTTGGGCTGAGGCCACTCACGGAGCCCTGGCAAGTCTTTCTTGCCAGGCTGAGTCACAAATCTCTGCTCACTCTCACCCCTAGGAGTTTGTGGTGCCCCCTCCCTTTCCCACCTCAGCCTGGGACCCCTCCTTTCTCTCCTCCTACCTCCTGAATGCAGTAATCCCAGCTAACAAAAGCGACCATGGCTACTCTGATGTGTGGGACGATGATGCTAGCCAGGCCATGCCCGGTCAGTGTGCCAAGTTGGGCTCAGGCCCCTTCCCACGTGCCAGGGTGCGCTGGCCCTGCTGTCTGCTCCCTCCCCATGAAAACCCAAGCAGCCCTCATTTTTGAGACAATGGAATTAAACAGCTATGGGGCAGGTGGAAGTAGGAGGATGTGAGGGTAGGGAAAAAGTAGAACCTTCCTGAGCCTGTCCTGCCTCCTCTCCAGCTCTGGAAGGATAGGCTGCAGATCAGGGCTTGAGAAGGAAGAGGTCAGATGGGCTGCAGAGTGCAAAAAGGACTGCCCTAATTAGAAGTCTTGGGTTTGAGGGTGAGCTGGCATGGTCGGGGAGGGGCAATGCTAGCCCTGCTTTCGCCACCCTCTGCAAGCTCTGGAGTTGGTCAGACCAAGTTTGAATCCCGACTCTGCCCATGTAAACTGTGTAAACTTGGGAGGTCACTTAAATTCTGAGCCTCAGTTGCCTCATTTGTTAAATGGAATTAATAAACTCTCCTGAGGTTTGTTTGGATTAAAAAAGATAATGAATGAAAAATACTCAAGCACAGGGCCGGACACATACCAAGCACTGGATAAATGATCTCCCTTGCCACCGCAGGGGCTGCTGGTGCTGTTACTGATGCAAATTCTGAGCTGTGGCCACACACACTTTGGCTGGCCTCCAGGGGACGGTCAGCCAGGTCCGCTGGGGAGCCTTCCTCTCTGCCTGGTCCCGCTGATAATGACACCAGGTCCTTGGGCCTGATACAAGAAGAGCAGATGTCTTGCAAGGGAGAGTCACCATCTCCTACCTCATCCCCAGCACCCCACCCCCACCTTACCAGAATGCAAGGTATCCTGGCTAGCCTGCAAGGTGGGATGGGGACCCTTTAGCTACAGGCTGCCTGATTTCTCCTCCTTTCCTCTCACTGCTTCTCTGCCTTTAACTTTTCTCTTTGCCAATGCCAAAGACCTGCTTTCTTATGCCAAAGAGAGAGAGCGGAGGAGGGAGGGGGCTGGGGGAGGGGTGAGGAGATGGAGGAAGCGCTCCAGTGTGTAAAGAGGAAGGGGCTTCCGCTCTCTGTCTTTTCATTGTCAAGTTGAAATTGATGACATTGGGTAGTGTATTTAAGACATCTGTCCCCACGCCCTGCCACTCCCTTAGGAAAAGAGCTGCTTTGCGTAATAGAAGAATAGAAGCTTTAATAAATAAAAGTTTTATTAAATAAAAGAAGCTTAATAAATAAAAACTATTACATGACAACAGAGTCTGTGGTCCCATTGGTCACCTGACCACTCATTTCCGGGCTGGGGGCTGTTGCGCCCATATCCTGGCCTGTGTCCTTCCGCTCTGTGGGGCACAGGCCAGGGCTGGACCTGGTAGAGGCAACAGTGCAGGCTTGGGCCTGGGCTGGGGCTGAAATCTGACCCTCGGCTCTTTTGGATAATAGCAGCCTGAGCACGGGGCCCTTGAGAACTGGGATCACCAAAATCCTGGTCCTGAGGCAGGATTTTTCAGTCCCTCCCACAGGTGGGGCCACCCCTCTGCCCCACCTAGTTGCCCTAGAAGCTGGAGAGGAAAAAACTCTGGGTCTCCAGACAAGGGTCTGGAGAATCCTTGAGGACCTGGAAGCCCCCACTGCTGCCTGGCCTGGTGAGAGAGCAGGCTGGGGGCTCCTGCCACTCGTGGCAGGCACCCTGGGTGGAGGTCGGCCCCAATGTGTGGAGCCTCTGGAGCTCGCTGATCTGAGCTGCGATTAGGTTGGAATGTTCCCGTCCAGTTTGCAGTGATGTGGCTGTGCTGGCCTGGGGAGATTGTCCGAGGGTCTGGCTGTGCCAGGTTCCTCCTGCCTTGAGGGCCTGTGATTTCTGGCCTGTCCACCCACAGGACTCCCCTCTTGCCTCTGCCTACAGCGCCCACCTTTCTCAGCAGCCCTCACACGCCTTAGGCTCCCTTGTCCCCTTGGGGGACAGATGGGCCTTGCTCATTTGGCTGCCCCTCCGCTGCACTCTCCAAGTTCCCTGTGCTCCTGGATCTGGTGCACATTATGCTGTCTCCAGAGTACTTGTGTTTCAAAGTGTCTGTCCCCTCTCATCACTGCAGCTGCCTATGGATAGAGATGGTGTCATCTCTGAACCTTGATTCATAAGACCTGCATGGGGCAGATGCTCAAATGGAATGGACCAATGAGTGGTGGTTACACCGTTTACCTGCGGATGGAGTGGGGAGACTTCCTGTTTGCAAGTGCTTTTCCCACACCTGAGACTGCCTCTCTCCTGTCTAAGTCCTGGATTTTAGGCCTCCTTCCCCTTCTACCCAAGCTCACCCCCCTTGTCATAACCTGATAAGGGCTGAGGGAGGTGGTACAGGAGATGAATTAAGTGTGGGGCCACCTGCCAGCTAAGAACCCTTGACCCAAGTTTCCTTTTCTGGAAAATGGATAATAACAGCACCTTCTTTTTTTTTTTTTTTTTTTTTGAGACGGAGTCTTGCTCTGTCGCCTGGGCTGGAGTGCAGTGGCCAGATCTCAGCTCACTGCAAGCTCCGCCTCCCGGGTTTACGCCATTCTCCTGCCTCAGCCTCCGGAGTAGCTGGGACTACAGGCGCCCGCCACCTCGCCCGGCTAGTTTTTTGTATTTTTAGTAGAGACGGGGTTTCACCGTATTAGCCAGGATGGTCTCGATCTCCTGACCGCCAGGATGGTCTCGATCTCCTGACCTCGTGATCCGCCCGTCTCGGCCTCCCAAAGTGCTGGGATTACAGGCTTGAGCCACCGCGCCCGGCCATAACAGCACCTTCTTAGAGTGACTTTAAGGACATAACAAGCCCCTTCCCTCCCCCTGTCCACACTCAACAAGGGGCTACATTCTTTCCTGAAGGTCTGTGATTGCCTCCGGAGGCTGGGGGCAGCTCTGGAGTCTGGCTTGGCATTATATTTGCAGCCATTCCGTATCCCTTGTCCCCGCTCCACTCCCTCCCTAGGGCCACCCCTCTCCACAATGCAGAAGCCATGGGTACTCTGGGATTTATGGCTGTGGTGTGTAGGGGAAGCTCCTGGAACAAATGAGCGGCTGTGCATGTGGTTGTGTTTGGTTTTGGACTCAGAGGGCACTGGCTTTATGGGTCTGTCCTTGGTCTTATGCTGGCTGCCTGCCAGGTTCCAGGAGTCCACATCCCTAGAATCACTACCTAGGCCCAAGGTGGGAGCAGAGACTGATAACCCAGGTGTCTGGGGTTATTAGCCATCAGAAACATGGAACCTGACAGCAGGTGAGTGGCCACCTCCTTGCCCTGCCATCTGGAGGCCTTACTGCCCCACCCTCAGGTCATCATCTCCAAGGCCTGACAGACATTTGTGTGAAGACAGAAGGAACTTGGGTGAGGGCAGAGACGAGCATGGCACCCACCCTTTTCCTCCAATGCCCCTCCCTCTCCCAGCTCAGGGGCTTAGAACTGTAGTATGCAGTGGGGATGGAGGGTATGAACCCTAGAAGCAGACAGGCCTCAATTTTAATCCTAACTAGCTGTATCATGTGACCTTGGGCAAGTGACTTCATTTTTCTGAGCCTCATTTCATTAGCTATAAAATGGGGATAACAACGGCACATATATTTTAGAGAGTTGTAAGGATTAAACAATTAAATGGGATTAAATAACTAATTAATTTTAAAGGATTATATAATAAAATTCATGCCTGTACACAGTGAACAGTAAATGGTAGTACTGCTCTTATTATCTGTCCCTTGCTGTGTTTCAAGCATCTATCCAGGATGTTTTAATGTTGTCCAACCTAACAGAGTCTGAATTTGTTTAACATTTATAGTACCTTAGAGAGGAGCTCAGTGAGCTCAAATGAGATGAGAAAGGTAGCCACCGGGCTCTGAGAAGGGTCTGCCAACGCTTTCTGGACCCCACCCCCTGCCCAGAGCGTCAGATGGTCCTACTACTGTCCTTGCCTCTTCCAAAAGCTTGGGGAGGTCTTGCTGCATCTTCCCGTGTGGGAAACTCAGGCAGGCAGGCAGCCCTGCCAGTCAGGGACCAAATGAGCTGGCCTGGAGGCCATAGGGTGTTCCAGTAACTAGAGAACAGGGATGGAGTGGGATGAATGCAGGGCCAGGAAGTTGAGAACAAGGATCATACCTTTGCTTGGTGCCACACTTCAGGTTTTCCAAAGAGGATTCTCAAACTTTTCTCTCCATAGAAATGGCTCATGGGCAATGACACTGGGAGTAGAGGAGGCCCCTTTTCCTGTGCTGGGATCTCAGCAGCAACCAGACCAGTGTTGTGGCCACCCTGAATATGAAGTGTCTGGCAGAAGGGAAGGGGGGAGGCTGAGAGACCCATATCTGCAAAGGCCAGGGCCACAGGAAGAAAGCAGTGATATAAAGCACTTCCCAAAGCCCTAGGCTTGGGCCCAACTATGTACAGCAACTCAAGGGTTAATCCCCACCCCACCCCCATCAGTCTCTTCCTCATCTGTAAAGAGAAAAGGAAGCAAAACAGAGACCAGGGCTACCTGAGATGGAAGGCTGCCTCATCTGTTGTGGCTGCTGCTGGATAACCTGGCATGGGTAGGGACAGTGGCATTCCCAGGCAGGCCACCCTGGAGATCCCCCCGGTGAGATCAAGAGGCATGAGACAGAGGCTATGCCCAAGGACTTAGGCCAGTTGGTGGCCCTGGCCACATTTGCTCCTTAAGGCTGAGGCCTGGGTCAAGCTCCCAGCATTGCACAGCACCCTTCCCCCAGCCACCAACTATGGGTAATGTTGGCACCCTGGTGAGGAGCTGGCCCTGCTGAGAGGCCCTGTACCCCTGTTCAGGGAGAACAGAGGAATCCTCAGTCTTCTTTGAGCCAGCCTATGGTGGGTGGGCCTTGCAGGGACTATCTCTTGCCCAGGTATTGGTATTCCCAGGGGTGATCTCTGGCTGCGTGGGTGGTATAGTCCTCACCTGGAAGCAGGGCAGCCTGCCCCACCCAGATCCAGGTCAGAGTGTGGAGTGGATGAGAAGTCAAAGCCAGGCAGGACCAGGCGCCTGGAATAGCCGTTTCATTGGATGGGTCCCAGGCCCAGGGCTCTGCTGCCCAGGCCCTGCCACCCTTCTGAGGGACAGGGGTGGGGAACTTATCCTAGCCAGGCCTTAAAAATGAGAAGGCCAGCCTGTAATCCCAGCACTTTGGGAGGCTGAGGTGGGCAGATCATGAGGTCAGGAGATGGAGACTATCCTGGCTAACGTGGTGAAACCCCGTCTCTACTAAAAATACAAAAAATTAGCCAGGTGTGGTGGCGGGCGCCTATAGTCCCAGCTACTCGGGAGGCTGAGGCAGGAGAATGGCTTGAACCCAGGAGGCAGAGCTTGCAGTGAGCCCAGATCGCGCCACTGCACTCCAGCCTGGGCGACAGAGTGAGACTCTTGTCTTCAAAAAGAAAAAGAGAACCAGTGGAGTGGAGGCTGAGGGTGGGCAGGGTGTGTGAATGTCAATGTGCCAAACCTCATCACTCCTCTCCTAGGAGTTCTTTTATTAAATGCCCCAATCCCAGCTCCTCCTCCTATGGTCCATGGAACACAGAAGGCTGGGACTCAGTGGCCCCACAACCCTGAAGCCCCACCCCTTAGCTGACCTGAAAACTTCAGTCAGTGACCATGTAGGGCACTAGAACCTCCTGCCACCAATCAACAGGCAGCAAGGAGAGATGCTGGGGTATCCTCAGAGAGGGAGGGGCCATGCAGAGGGTTTGGCAGATTTCCTTGTTATGGGGAATGAGGGATAGGGCACAGGAAGAGACCTTCTCAAGGGTCTAGGGTCATGTTTCAGGAGGAAGATAAGCACCAAGCCAAGTTCTGCCAGGTATATGCCTGGCTCCTGCACCTCCCATGGTCCTTCCCACTCAGCCGGGCTTCCCGTCTCCTGGCCTTTCTGTAGATGCTCAAAGCATCCTGTGATTCTCTTTATCATGGCTTATAATTCTCTGCTTGCCAAGTGGTTTGATTAATGTCTGTGTCCCCTGTAGATCATGAATCTACACAGTGGCATTCTGAGGACGGCAGAATCCTCAGAATCCTATACTTGTCTTCACTGCTGTCTGCCTAAGCACTTAGCACTCCCCAGGGCTTAGCACACAGTAGGTGCTCAATGTACATTTTAGTGAATGAATGAATGAATGAATAAATTTCCCCATCAAACACCATGAGCTCTAGGAGAGCAGGAATTGCTTCTTGTTTGTTTTTGCATCCACAACCTGTGGCCTGGTGCCTGGCACAAAGTAGGTTCCCATTAAATTGTGTGGGATACTCACAATTTGGGTATCTCTCCTGGGAAGAAAGGGGTCCCTGGCAGGCATAAGGAGAAAAGGCAGTGCTAACTGGAAGAGGGTGAGAGGTGAAGTTTGGGTGGCTGAACTGGGGTGCTCTTCCAGGCAGGTTTGGGTGAATGGGGAAGCTCTGTGGGAGCCACTCTTGGTAAGCACTCACCTATGAGAAAATTTGAGGAAGACACAATATGGCAGCAAGGTAGTAGTCTAAGCTAGAGCCAGAGCCAGAGGCCATGGCCACACAGGCTGTTCCCCCACCCCATTCCCAGAGCCTCCTAAGGGTGGGGACAGGAGCAGGGCTCCAACAAGTGCCACTCTTTAGGCCTGAGGGTCTTGTGGTCATGTGAGGCTCTGGACTTCAGGTCACTCCTTGCCTTTGCAGGACCAGAGAGTCTGAGACACATACGGAAACTGAAGGACAGAAGGAGTGGGAGTGGGGTCTTGCCCTGGGCTTGGAGTAGATCCCCTGTACTGTCTGCAGAGTGTCAGTGCTGTGTCCTGGGAGATGAGGCGCCCCTTGGGGAAGCAGAGTCACTGAGGGCCTTTAAACATGGGATCAATTGCTGGGTCTACTTTTGATGTCTGGATGAATTAAGGAGGAGATAGTCTCCTAGGACCCAGGTTCCAGATGCTAAACAGACTTAATGTCTGGAGTTTGCAACCCAGCCCCACACCTTAGAGTCTGAAAGACACTTAGGTTATAAAGTGTCTCATGGACACCCCGATGGGCAGTGCAGCGCCCTCATCTAGGACTTCCCTCCCTCAATGATTTGAACATCTATCTAACAACCCTAAATCAAAATAAGGACTGACACAGATGTCAGACCTGGCACTCCCCGTGTGGAAACCTGTGCTGAATGTTAGGATTTGAAACCAAAGCTTTTGTGAAGCTTCAGAATTAACTTTTAATTCTCGCTTTAAGTTACAAAAAACAAAAACAAACAAACAAAAAAAACCCCAAACCAAATCAAACCAAAACAAAATGTGTGTGATTAACTAGCAGACAAGTAGAGAGGTGCTGTTTCAAAAACTTCCTAAACATAGCTTCCTTTCACTCAATGGTAGAAACTTTTATCTGGAGTGGATACTGGCTAGTACGTGAACACACAGGGGATTTTTTTTTTTTTTTTTTTTTTTTAAACACAGGTTTATCACCAACTCTGGCAGTTTTGAGAAAGGCTCACTGGAATTCTAAGGAACAGAATTTTTCTGTGAAAACTGGATCTCATCAAGTTGAAAGATCTCCAGCAGTGCCAAGGCCCGGGAGCAGGTCTCTGTCTTCAGACATACCGATATTTGGTCCTCATCAAGAGCCGACCCAGAGAGTCCACGCATGCAACTGTAAACCCACTTCCCCCCTCCCCCCCCAATTTTGTTTTCCTTTCAAACCTAAAGTCAGGTGTGGCCGTTTCGCCGCCCAAGGGGACTGTGTCGTGGAGGCCCGGCTCAGGTCCGAGCAGGCGGAGGCCCGCTCCAACAGGTGCGGAGCGTGTGCATGCGGCCGGCTTGGGGCCACACAGCCCCCAGCAGCAAGCCCCGGGTCTCTCCCGCAGCACTCAGCCCGACCCAGAGCCCGAAGACGCAGAGAACGGCCTGCGCACCGCCCGCGTCTTCGGGCTCTGGGTCGGGCTGCTTCCGAGGGGTGAGGGGGTACAGCGAGAAACAGTTGCGTCTCCCTCGTCCCCTCCTTAAATTCCAGCGTCCTCCATTCGCAGTGTCCCGGGTGCGGCCTACTCAATCACCCGCCCCAAAACTCGGGAAGCCGCGAGAGCAGAGCCGGAGCTTCCAGGAGGGCAGCGGAGGGGCGGGAAGGGAGCTGGGTGACCTGCTGGGCAGTGCTCTGTGCGCGCCGAGCCAGGCGCGCTGACGGCCTGACCGCCTGTGCGGGCGCGCTGCGCCTGCGGCCCCCTACCCCTAGGCCTGGGCGCACAGAGCCACCCAGAGGGCCTGAGGGCGGGGCTGGAAGTCCCTACCCGGCTGGGCTGCGGCGGCAGAGGGAAGCTGCTTCTTCCCTGGCCTGGCCTCTCCAGAGCGCAGTGCCGGGTCGCCCGGAGACCGAGGAGCCGGCGGGCACCCTATTCGCCCCCTGGCGGCGCCGGGGACATTCCGGGAGCCGTCGTAGCCGCCGCGGCAGCGGAATGAGCTGTCCACAGCAGCACTGGGTGCCTCCCGATCTGGCGGGAGGCTGGGAACTGGGAAGGCAGGCCGCCTTTGAAGTCATGGGGAGAGACGATAGAACAAAGCAACTATGAGATTTGGGGGCTTCCCCTGGATCCACATCCTCCAAGTCCCGCATGGGCTTCTCCACTAGTGTGGTGACTAACACCCAGGGATCTCATCCCTGGGTGGTCATCCCTCCCTCACCCAACCTCCCTCTTGTTCTCACCCTTTCTAGAAAATGTCACCGTATCTCTCTTCCTTCTGCAGTGACCTGACAATGACAGCCTTGGCAGACCCAGCCATACCCCGGCCCTGCCACACCCCAAAGATCTCTAAGGTGGGGCCAGGAGGTCATTAGGAGAGGAGCAGCATTCCAAATGGTCCTTTGAGTGCACATTGGGAGCCTGGCATTGCCCTCGGCCTTACGGGAGGTGAAAGATGTTGACCTCTTAGTGCTTCCAATCTCAGAAGACAAACACACTCAGGAGACAACGGCACAGCAGTGGCCTGGCAGCAGAAGCCTCAGGGGAGGGCATGGCAGGGATGGGCTGGAGTGTGAACACTGGAGTTATCAGAAAATACTAAGTGGACAGG
The DNA here is from genome assembly GCF_002776525.5 of Piliocolobus tephrosceles. NCBI lineage: Eukaryota > Metazoa > Chordata > Mammalia > Primates > Cercopithecidae > Piliocolobus > Piliocolobus tephrosceles. The sequence goes on from NC_045437.1 coordinate 178,442,542, forward strand.
ATTTGGAAAGAGAAAGAGAGAGTATTCCTGGCCCAATCTGGAGCATAGCGGAGGGCTGTCATGAGAAAGCTAGTTGGGCCAACCCCAGAGGCCCTATAAAAGATCTGTTTCTGCAGCGCTAGAGACAGAGGGGAGGAGCAAGAGCTGGAGGCTGCAAGCCCCTCTGGGAGGCAGCAGCAGTAGCCTGCTCTGAAGTGATGGCTGAGGCAGGGAGAGGAAAGCTGCCACTTTCACAGTCCTAAAGGGCATGTCTGTAGGTGGGAAGCAGGGTTCCCAGGCTCCTTCAAGAGGTTGGCTCATATACTACCAAAAAAAAGAAAAAAAGAAAGAAAAGAAAAGAAAGAAAGAAAGAAAAAAGAGAGAGGAGAGAGAGAGATTTGGTCAGACTCAGGTTTTTGTTAGAAAGGAAGAAGCTGAGGCCAGGTGCGGTGGCTCACGCCTGTAATCCTAACACTCTGGAAGGCCAAGACGGACGGATCACCTGAGGTCAGGAGTTCGGGACCAGCCTGCCCGACATAGTAAAACTCCGTCTCTATTAAAAATACAAAAATTAGCCATGGCCGGGCGCGGTGGCTCAAGCCTGTAATCCCAGCACTCTGGGAGGCCGAGACGGGCGGATCACGAGGTCAGGAGATCGAGACCATCCTGGCTAATCCGGTGAAAGCCCGTCTCTACTAAAAAATACAAAAAACTAGCCGGGCGAGGTGGCGGGCGCCTGTAGTCCCAGCTACTCGGGAGGCTGAGGCAGGAGAATGGCGTAAACCCGGGAGGCGGAGCTTGCAGTGAGCTGAGATCTGGCCACTGTACTCCAGCCTGGGCAACAGAGGGAGACTCCGTCTCAAAAAAAAAAAATTAGCCAGGCGTGGTGGTGTGCACCTCCCAGCTACTTGGGAGGCTGAGGCAGGATAATTGCTTGAACTCAGGAGGCGGAGGTTGCAGTGAGCCCAGATCGTGCCACTGCACTCCAGCCTGGGTGACAGAGTGAGACACCATCTCAAAAAAAGAAAAAATAAAAAGGAAGAAGCCGGGTCATGGCAGGGTAGAGGGAGCAGCTCCAGGCTAAGTCCGAAACTGATAAGATTAAGAAGAGTGAGGGGGGATAGGGAGAGGTGAAGCAGTCATTCCAGATACTGAGGCAAGCAGAAAGGACCAGAAAGCCCCGAGAACGAAGCCAAACGGTAGGAGCCTGTCTGAGGGACCAGCAGGGGGCGCAGGGGCCTCCGAACTTCAGGCTCACCAGAGCTGGCTTTAGCTGACAGTCTGGCTATTTCGGCCCCATTTCCCATTTTACTTTCCCTACCAAAGTCGTCTCAGGTAATTGGGGAGATTCCCTTCCCACCCACCTTCTGGCTTTGTATAGAACCCATGGCAAACCCAGAATGAAACTGTCAGGCCTCATTGTGCCCTCCAGCCCAAATCTGTCCAGGGAGGTCTTAGGGCTGCTGGTTATCTTGCCCTAGTGTTTGATGTAGGAGAGCCATCTTTCTGGCAGCTGGAGACAGACAGACCATTGGGTCCTGTCTCGGTAGCATCTCTCTCCACTTGGTCTTGGCTTCCAGAAAGGCTTGTCCATTACTGAGGCTGGGCTGCTTCAAGGTAACCTCTCAACCTGACTCTGAGGCAACCGTTGACAGGGTCAGGCCTGGCAGACAGACTGAAAAGCCCACTCAAGCACTGGCTATGCTGGCACTTCCATAGGGAGGACTGAGGCTGCTGAGATGATGAGCTGAGACAGTTAGAGGCTGGCTGTTTAGAGCCAGCAACCACAATGAGGGCTTTGAGCAATGGGACTCCCCCGCAACCAAACCAGCAGGACAAGCTGTGAGGTGCTTATCAGGTGTGGTGGCCCTGGAGGAGTGAGAGGATAGAGGGAAAGCACTGTCACCAAATCCCACCACAAAGTGATGGCTTTGGGCACTTCACAGGAGAGGGCTAGCACTGCCTTGGGGCCCAAGGAAGCACCATGTGGAAGAAGGATCAGGGCCAAAACTCTTCTGGGATAAGTCTGAGGTGGGGTTCTGGTATGCACAGAAACAGGGGCGAGGGAAGGAGGGGAAGAGGGTCCTGGCCTAGCAGGGGACTCTATAGGCCCATAACTCCTTTGCCCAGGCCAGGTTTCCTTTTCTTTGCAGTTAAATTACAGCTAAAGGGAAAACTACATTTACTTGTGCTTTGCTTGAATTCCTCCGAAGTCAGCCACTCCTGCCTTCTCCCTCTTCTACAAGGGGCCTAGGTTAACATAGGGAGGAGCATGCCTCACTTACTCAAGTATGATGCTCACGTGCAGGCACTGAGGTCTGTGTCCCGTGGCCTCTGCTACCATCACTCCTCTCGCCCTTGGAAAAGGCCCCAAAGGGAAACGTGGTCTCCCAGATACCTTTCTCTGCCATTCCTTTTTAAAATTTATAAACACAGCTATCAATTTCTAAGTCCCGGCTATGTGTCAGACACGGTGGTAAACATGACCCCTGTGTTCATGCATGTCAGATGCATGACCTCATTCACTCCTCACAGTAGCTCAGAGGCCCATCAGCCCAACTCCTTGGCTGGCTTCGGTTCCCAACCCTGGCCAGGCGCAAGGGGTTGAAGTCTGTTCCCCAAGCTGACACAGAGGACACAGTTCAGTCTTGGCGTCACTCACTGTGTGGTGGCTCAGTTAATATTAATTAACTCTGAGGACAAGCTGCACTTTGACTCACCTCTGGCTAATTAAATAAACCTGCCATGTAAATCAGCACAGGGAATGGAGAGACATTAGGCTGTGCTGAATGGAAATTGGGCTCTCGAGGGTAAGACTGTTGACCTCCAAATAGAAAATCTACCTTGGCCTGCTCTGGCTTTCTTCAAGTTCCCCGAAGCTAGGGGCAGAGTAGTATCAATGAGGAACAATGCTGCCTCTCAGAGAAAGCCTTGCTCCTGAAGTCCTGAAGAACTGACAGGAGGGATGCCCCTTGGGTACCACAGGCCCATGATGACATAAGGGCTCTCTAAGGAACCAAGACAGAACTGCCTGGCCTTCCCTCTCTCCCCTCACACCATCTCCATCCCTGAGGCATCATGTCCTGATGGTTCTGGGTCAGCTGGGGGAGGCCTGGGGCCCAAGGAAAAGACATGTTATGAATGCCCCTTCCAGTCATGCCTGGCAGTTTTGAACTGCTGGGGCTGGCAGGTGCCTCATCATGCTCTGCCTCCCTTCTGCTCCTCCCTGAAGAAAATGAGCCATGGCAATGTCCCAGGTCTTCTGAAGGTCAGGCTGTCTCTCTGACCAACGGGGAGACCAGGGCAGGCCACTTAATCTGATCAGGCCTTGTCCCTTCTTGGTAAAACAAAGAAATTGCAATGTCAGCCTCACAAGAGGGCAGAGAAGAGTCACAAAATATGTAAACTGCTGCCCACTGCTTTGCACAAAGTAAGGGCTCAGTCAGTGGTGGCTATTCTATGATGACAATGATGATGAATATTGTATGTGGTTCATAACAACCAATTGTACCTCCCAGTAATGCTGGACTATCTTGAGACATACCTGGAGTAGCTACTGTGATTAAGCCCTAAGCTGTCACTTTGAAAGTAGCCTTTTTCTGTATGTAAAAAGAGAGAACACCATCTTAAAATAATGTCTATGAAGGTAACATGTAAAAATAAAATGAGATAAGTAAGGTAAAGGTGAAGGCAAGGGGAGAGTGAGAATGTTTGAGTTGCTGAGAAAGGACACAGGGTACAGCAGGATGCCCGTGTCCCTTCCCTTCCCATCCATGTCCCTCCCTGCAGCCACCTGGGATCCCATGCCTCTCAGAGTCCCCATCCCTCCTCCTCCCCTGGGCTAATGTTTGGAGCATAGCTTAGGGTAAGGGCCAATTCTGGGGGCCTGTAGCTCATGGTAGGCAGTTCCCCACTATGTCCTCTCCCATGGGAAGATGCACCTGTCACCACCGTGGGCCAGTAAGAGTCCTGCAGAGTTCCTAAGAGGTGGCACACAGGCACAAGACAAACATTTACATTCAACACATTGGAACAGATCAAATGCGGTTCTCAAAAAGCTCAGACTTGCAGGCTTTGGAGAAGGCCCAGGTTTGGCTCCCTTTAACTCCCAAACAAATTCTTGTGGGATGTTGCAATTACTTGTGACAATCCCTCTCCCTGCATGGGACTTTGATTTCAGATTTAGACATGTAAAACTGGGTGGCTGGCTAGGTCTTAAGCAACTTGGGGGGTGGGTTGGGGACTGGGGAAAATTCTTTGCAGCACCTTGTGTTTAGAAGAGAGATCTTGAGGAATCAGATGCTGCAGCTCTGTGTTACTAGAACTTTTCAGCCACTGTGGCAGATTTTCTGTCTCTGGAAATTGGTCGCTCTGCTGGGGAGTGGCTCATTCTGTCTTTTGAAACACAAATGTCTATAAATTATTTTCTGTGATAGTCTTATGTTAGAATAACTTTTCAATCATTGTATCAAATTCCGCAGTCTTTACCCTGATATCTTATCCCCTGGATAAGCAGCAGATGAAGAAGAGTCAAGGTTAGGCAGAATATTTTAATGGTAAATTGTGCTGACCTGGCCTCAGAGGAGCCTGGAAGCGGGAGGAGGTGATGCATAGAGAGCCAAGTAGATGCAGAAATGAGAGAGGAACATGGCTGAGCAAAGTGTGTCTGGGTGTAGGGACTCTGTGGCCTTTCTGGGTACTGAGGTGTATATGCAAAAGGCTTTGGGCAAACTTCCTGTGTCTTTGCTTTGCTATTGTACCTGGCCTTAAAGCACATTCAGCCCTTTGGGAGAACTTCAACCCTGTGTTGGGCTCCTGTTTCCTACTTTCTGGCTGCTGCTACACCTGGTCTGAGAGCCACACAACTTTAGTTCTGACCCTTTTCACACTGGCAATAACACAATGGATACTGCTGTCCCTGAAAGGGATTTGAGTGAAGAGGCTAGGGCCTTCTTGCTTCACCCCTAGGCTTTCGGCAGTCAGCCTAACCTAGAAGCCTGCCTTTTGAGGCAGGTACACATGACAGAAATCAGGGAACAAAAATGGCTAGAAATTCCTAGATGCTCTGTGGAGTTCAGCCTGTTGGCAAATCTGGGGTGATAAGCGCTTGCCTTTAGGGTGGGCAGATGGCACAGAATCACCAACACTGCCATTCCTCTTCCTCCCAAATACCCTGTGAACTCTCAACTCTTCTCCCAGGGTATCATTGTGTCTGGACAAAGCTTAGAAATTACATAAAACAATGTGAGGGAGAGAGAAGGTCAGCATGAGGGGTTTCGTTTTAGGTCAACCAGGTTATCAGGGGAGTCTAGATAAAAGGAAACATTAGGCTGTCCAGTTATAGAATAGAAATATTAGAATTCCTGGGGGAACAAGAGGAGAAAGGAGATCCTGAGAATGGGATGTGAAGGCAGGGGAGAAAAGAGATGGGACAATCCCCCAGGAGTTCTTTTAGGTCTTGGAAAGATAAAGCTCAAAATTCCTGAGCAAAAGCAAATGCTCAGCTGTTTAATCCATTTCTAGATGGGAGGAGAGAATGAGTAAGCTAGGATCACAGGACATTACAATACAAGGGTCTGGTGGCTCAGGGAACCAGCCAAGGGAAACTGAGGGACTGTAGGAGTCAGGAAAAGAGAGAATATCTTCCCTGGGGTCCTTTAAGAACATAGCCGAGACATTCTCTTTCGGGATAAGACTCAATATTGTGAAGATATCAACTCTCCCCCAACTTTCCTATGTAATTAGTAAAATCTCAACTGCAGTCCTAATAGGACTTGTTAAATGAAACTTAACAAGCTGATTGGAAAGTACATCTGGAAGGAAAAAACATGTGAGAATAGCAAAATGATTTTGGGAGGAAAAAAACAAAGGAGAAAAATATACTGTATCAAACTATACCTGAAAGCTACATCAATTAAAATAGCATGGTTGGTAGAAGAATGTATAAAAGTTCAATGCAACAGAAAATCCAGAAACAGCCTCATGTATGTATAGGAGTTTTGATTATGAGAAGAGTAGTATTTCAAGACACAGGGGAAAAGGATGGCCTATAGAATCTGGACAGCATGTGACTCTCTGAAAAAAAAAAAAAAAAAATCCCTAACTCATACCATTTATGAAAATAAATTCCAGATGGGTTAAAAGACTAACACAGAAACACAACTATAAAATAAGTATAAGAAAATATAGGAGAATATGTTTATTATCTGGAGATAGGGGAGCCTTCTTTACGAACCATAAAATACAAAGCCATAAAGTAAAGGAGTAATACATTCAGTTACACCGAAATAAAAAGCCTCTGTATAACCCAAGGCACCATTAATAAGGTTAAAAGAATGAGCTGGCCTAGACTGAGGGGTGGCCCATTCTGCTAGGGAGCAGGCTGTGAGAAGACATGGCCTTGGAGGCCTATCTGCTCCCTCACAATTCCCTCAAAAGAAGTCACGGTTTGAGAGGAAGCAAATGAATGCCAGAAGGTGGCCATTCCCCATTGTCCATCATCCACAAAGTCCTACAATCAAGAGATAAGTCATAGTTATCAAGAGCCAGCTCAAAATGAGTGGATAAGTGGAGCAGGGTGCAGGAGACAGTAAGCGAGATGGAAGGAGTAGAAACAATTTTGCTGGCCTCGGGGTAGAAGCAGGAGGAAGGGCTGCCTCTGTCAGAAATCATAGTCTCCAGTCCTTGGGCCCATCTTTCTGAGTGGATGTGGTATAGGCAACTGCTCCTAAGACTTCGTTTTCCCTGAGTAGGCAGCTTTTGGGGAGAGCGTATGGGGAAAATGTCACTCTGTGTGGGCTTTAATAATCTCCATGAGACCCCCTGAGCTCTATGGGGATAAGGGCTATCTTGGAATAACGGCCTCTGCCGAGACCCCCAGGGGCAGTGACGATAGATATACCCATGTTCTTTGGTGGGCTTGCATGGTCTGATAGCTCCAAGTCAGAGGCTTATGTCTTGGAGACATGACTCTGTTTCTTTTTTTTCTTTTTAGATGGAGTCTTGCTCTGTCACCCAGGCTGGAGCACAGTGGTGCAATCTCGGCTCACTGAAACCTCCACCTCCCAGGTTCAAGCAATTCTCTGCCTCAGCCTCCCGAGTAACCGGGATTATAGGCACCCACCACCACTCCTGGCTAATTTTTTTGTATTTTTAGTAGAGATGGGGTTTCACCATATTGGCCAGGCTGGTCTTGAACTCCTGACCTCATAATCCACCCACCTCAGCCTCCCAAAGTGCTGGAATTACAGGTGTGAACCACTGCGCCCAGACCGACATGACTGTTTCATGTCTGGAGAACACTCTGATACAAGGCCCCCGAAGCAAAGTGAAACTGTTGTCCCATGGAGGCTTTACCAGCCAGCTTACCCTATGGGGATCAGGCTGTTTCCTAGAGAAGCCAGGGAATTACTGCACTCAGCTACTCTCAGCTCATACTTCCCACTTATGAGCTGACTGATCTCAGAGGGTGTTTGCCTGATTCAGGTAGGATGGCAGCCACATTCAATTCTTATGAAACCTCTGTGGCATTCTGACGCCATTTGGTAAACTGCATTGAGCACATGGACCTGGGGTTGAGAGAAAGGGAAAAATTTGCAGCAAGGGATGTCAATGCCATTTTCTAATATGAGCAAGGGTATGTAACAAAGAATGGTGGATATTGAGAGAAGCAGGAGACAGTATCAGGACTGGCCAGAATTGAAGTATAGTCTCAGTGATGGAATCACATCCCAAGAAGCATCAAACAATCTCACAGGCCCCAATTTGACTTTCAGAGATATGGTTCAGGATTTGGAGAGTGAGGATTAAGGAACAAATAAGCACAGCTGAGGATAAGATCAAGGTACCTTACCCCTCAGGAAAGGATGCCACAGGGGTAAAGAGAAACCATTGACCCCTGAGAAATTTTTTTAAAAATGGACTGTGGAGCTTAGATTCAATGTCTCTAAAAGGAAACAATTCCTTTACATAAATGCACAAACAATGGCTGAGTACCAAACTACGTACCAAGCATTCAAGTGAGGGCAACATAAAACAACCTCTGTGCCTCCTATCATTACTACCAGCAACACACACCTAGTGAAGTCAACCAGCCTTGCCCCCATCGCTGAGATGAGACCAGACCAGTCCACTCATTTGGCACAAAATATGTCAGTTTAAATACCTTCTAACATGCAACCAAATTTCAGGGAAAGCGGGATATTTTAGTGAGCTCAAAAACCCCAACTACCCAGATGGATATAGGAGGCTCCAATCAGCCAACACAGGTCCGATAAGGAGAGGAGCTGTCTTCTCTCTCAATGCCTAAGCAACACCGCTTCCAGGCCCTTTTTCACTACCAGTCCTGATGATCAGCCAGGTTGAAGGGTGCAGTCTTTTAGAGACCCCATGGAGGAAGGTGCTGTCTCTACTCTCAGATCAGGACCAGTGATTCTGAAGCTATTTGGGCTGTGGCTCCCCTTGAGAGTTTTGATAAAAACTATGCATCCCCTTGTCAGAAAAATGTACATTGCACATACAGATATAATCTGTAAAATTTCAGGAGCTTTAGACCCCCAAAAGCCCCAGCTTAAGAATTCCTGCTGAAGACATATCACTCCTTTTCTTACTCAAGAGCTGTTTCCCAGGGCTGATTAACGAACATCTTAGATGTTCAACAGGTGAGTGAATATTCAGCATTGAACTCTAGTCATCCCATGCCACTGGCAGATGGCTGGGTCTCTGCTGTTGCCTGAAGCCAGAAGGAAGCAAAGCCCCTAGACCGAGACCACATTTTGTTTTTCAAAGGAGAACTCTCCACCCCCACCAGAAAATCTCAGACATCCATGGCCTGGAACACAGACACAAAGTGACAAGCCAAAAATAAATCTGGTGCAATATACAACTACATCTGTGAAGAGAGCCATAGACTGGGCTCTTCTTGGGCTGGTGGGCCAAAGCTGAAATGGAGAGTCAGATGGGTCCTCCGTTAGCTAAATGCAAACTAGCTGATCATTCTAGAGAGGCACCTGCTTTTTTTTTTTTTTTTTTTGAGATGGAGTCTCACTCTGTCGCCCAGGCTGCAGTGCGGTGGCGTCATTTGGGCTCACTGGAATCTCCTCCTCCCAGGTTCAAGCAATTCTCCTGTCTCAGCCTCCCAAGTAGCTGGCATTACAGTAAGGCACCTGCCACCATGCCCGACTAATTTTTGTATTTTTAGTAGAGACAGGGTATCACCATATTGGCCAGGCTGGTCTCGAACTCCTGACCTCCACCTGCTCTTTTTCACTGCCCCTCTACCTGGAATGTAGAGGTTGCTAGAGGCCATGCCCTTATGAACTATTTAAGTTCCATATTTGTTTCCCTTTTTTCCAAAAATAATAATGATAGCAGCATCACTGATAAAACATCAGTATTGAACAGTACTCTGTGCCAAGCACTATGCTATAAGCTCTTGGCATAAATTATTTCATCTTCCCCAAAATCAAATGAAGTAAGCACTCTTGTTATCTCATTTACAAGATCAAGAAATAAGACTAGGAGAGGCTTAGTAGAGTTGCTTAAGGCCATAGAACTAGTGAGACAGTGAGCCTGAATTTGCATTTAGGCCTGATTTCAAACCAATACTTTTAACCTCCACTCTCATGCTCGTTCCCAAAAGACCAATACTCAGACAAAGGCCTAGGAAATCGTCCAGAGTGATAATCTCCAGAGTGAGAGCTCTAGTTCTTGCTTCCGCCTCCCCATCCGCTACCCACCATGTGGCAGCCTGGTTCTCAAAAGGGCCTCACTTTATGGAGAGTTGGTTGGAAATCCTCAAACTCTATCTCCTATCTCTGTCTGACTTTGCTATTTAAGTCCATACTCTATGGCCCTAAATTTATCTAGAAGCCTAAATTTATTTTAAACTCAGCTCAGCCCAGGAACCTTATTTCCCTTCAGGTTTAGAGTCAAGGAGAAAGATTCATTTCTGTTTTACCACTGGAACGTTGTTGGTGGGGGATTAGTTGTCATCACTCCCATTTTAAATATTTGGTGTGTGTGTGTGGAGTGCTGAGAAAGAGTAGAGTAGCCCAAATTTGGTAAAGTGTCACCAGTGGTGCTGGTGCCCTATGGGGGCCAGGATTCTCTAGACACCTCCTACCCCTCAGCATTTGGAAACAGGGCACATCACGTCTCAAATAGCTAGTCTTCTCATTCTCCTCAGTTAGTGGATTCCAGGGAGAGTGAGTGCCCAGCTCACCAAGTGAAAGGCACAGAAGGATGTTGCCCATTGTTTGCCCAGTGGCCAAGGGGGCCCCAAGTACATGCTGAATGGCTAGAGCCTCAACTATGTTTTGGGAGGCAGTTGGGGGCAGAGTGGGCATTAAGCTATCTGCTGAGTCCAGGGTTGCTTGTCCTTGTCCCAGAGCCTCATCTGAGTTGAAAAAGGGAGAGGAGGGCCGGGCGCGGTGGCTCAAGCCTGTAATCCCAGCACTTTGGGAGGCCGAGGTGGGCGGATCACGAGGTCAGGAGATCGAGACCATCCTGGCTAACATGGTGAAACCCCGTCTCTACTAAAAAAAAAAAAAAAAAAAAAAAATACAGAAAACTAGCCGGGCGAGGTGGCGGGCGTCTGTAGTCCCAGCTACTCGGGAGGCTGAGGCAGGAGAATGGCGTAAACCCGGGAGGCGGAGCTTGCAGTGAGCTGAGATCCGGCCACTGCACTCCATCCCGGGTGACAGAGGGAGACTCCGTCTCAAAAAAAAAAGAAAAAAAGAAAAAGGAAGAGGAGATGCTGGGCCTACACAGAGGTGGGAGATGCAGGAAGCTAATGAGGTTGACTGCAGGTGAGAAGATCATCTCATCTTCAGGATCTCTGTTCTATACCACCTGTAGGACAGAGGAGAGATAAAGCAGTAACGACAGTACCCACCTTCAAAATGGATGAGGAAGTCAGACCCAGAGGCACAGGTGACTCCCAAAAATGGTCTGGACTCACTGGAGTCCAATCAATTTGTCATCAGATATTTGCAGAATGTCTGCTATGTGCCAGACTCATCTGGGCATTGGGGATGCCATGGTGAATCCTGCCCTCAGTGTGAGACCATCAACAGAAAAAAAAATACATGAGGAAGACCATCTGGACAGTGATAAACACTAGGAAGAAAACTGAAACAGAGTGGTAAGGGAGAGTGATTGGAAGGGACCATTTCAGTTTGGTTGTCAGGGGAAGCCTCTTTGAAGAGAGAACATGAGACCTGAGGCTTGATTATAAAAAAGGGCAAGTCATCTGAAGATCTGGGGGAAGTGCATTCAAGGAAGAAAGAAAAGCAACACCAAAGGCCCTTAGGTGGCAGTGGGCTCTGTGCATTTAAAAAACAGAAAGGCAACCATTATTGCTTGAGAGAAATGAACAAGTAGGTGAGAGGAAGGAGCGAAAGCTGGAGGGTTAAGTAGGGTCAGATCATAGAGGCCTTGTAACCACAGTAGAGAGTTAGACTTTTATTCTAAGTGTAATGGGAAGCAGGGAGTGACATCCCTCAATTAGCACTTTTTTTTTTTTTTTTTTTTGAGACGGAGTCTCGCTCTGTTGCCCAGGCTGGAGTGCAGTGGCGCACTTGGCTCACGCACTTGGCGTACTTGGCTCACTGCAAGCTCCACCTCCTGGGTTCACGCCATTCTCCTGCCTCAGCCTCCCGAGTAGCTGGGACCACAGGTGCCTGCCACCACGCCCACCTAATTTTTTTGTATTTTTAGTAAAGACGGGGTTTCACCGTTTTAGCCAGGATGGTCTCGATCTCCTGACCTTGTGATCTGCCCGCCTCTGCCTCCCAAAGTGCTGGGATTACAGGCGTGAGCCACCGCGCCTGGCCCTAATTAGCACTTTTAAGATCACTCAAGCTGCTGTGTGAATGGATTACATAGGGCAATCATGGTAGTAGGGGGACCAGTGAGGAGGCTGTTAGGTGAGAAAATCGGTGTCCACATCATTTGTCATCCAGACCAAGATACTTGTGCAGGTAAACAGGGGTGCTACAAATAATTAAGCAGGGACAACAGGCATGACCAGATGGTCTCTGGCAAAGTGGGACATATGAACACTCTGGATATGATAGACTAGGGCAGCAGTTTCCAAGGTGTTGTTCCTAGATCAATAGCATCAGCATCGCCTGAGAACTTGTTAGAAATACAAATTCTCAGGCTCCTACTACCCCAGCCCTTTGAATCAGCAACTTGGGATGGGCCCAGTGGTATGTCTTTTAATGATCCCTTTAGGTGATGCAGGATAAAGTCTGAGAATCACTTGAGCTAGAGTGACAGTAGTGTGGCCAGATACAGGATATAGTTTGAATATGAGGGGTGAAAGAAACTAGAATGTGGAACCAGCTCTTTGTTTTTTGTTTGAGTGATGTGTATATGGTGGTGCCCTTGACTGCAACGGGAAGGACTAAGATGGGGAGAGGATGAGTTTTGTGAGGGGATTAAGCTTTTGTTTCAGATGTATAAGTGAGAGTGCAGACACAGGCCTTTCTTCCCTGGGCTACCTCTCAGAACAAGGAAGCATTCTAACAGCCAGAGGACAGCCAAGCTCTGCAGCTTTAGGCACTCTTTTCAGAGTCAACCTCCTTCTTATGAGTCCCTGAATTGAGAGAAGGGACTTTTCCCAATGAAGTTGCTCTGAGTACCACTTCAAGTCATGGCCCAAGAATGACTGTGGAGAAAAAGCGGAGCACTGCCCTCAGAGCCAAATAACTGGCTACTTGGGCAAAAACAGCTTAAGAAGGTACACGTTGAGATGCTTTTATCTAGAAAATAAAAATCTGGGCCTTGTCTTGGGAGTTCTCTTGGAGACCAAAACTTGCCGATGACAAAGCTCTGGCTGTCGTGAACATACCCCAGCCAGGACTGTCACAGGAAGTTCAGCAGTTTTAGCAGTTGTGCTCCAACACACAGCTCCTAGCTACAAGAGGAATCACTTTTCTATTTGGTCCTGGACTCCTAACCTGGCACCCCATGCCTGAGCATTTGGTTTTTGTTTGGAGTACATGGGCTACATTTGCAGCAAATATAGGGAGTAGCAAGCCCTTATCCCTGTGCTGTCTGATGCAGGGAATGCACACCATCAGTGACATCCAACAGTGCACAGATGAAAAGAGAAGCAGCGAGTATATGGCCACCCCTCCTTGTAGTGGTGCTAGAGCAGGTGGAAGCCAGAGACAGATAGACAAGCTCTAAGTTCCAGAGCAAGGATTCTTAACTTGGACCTTTGGGGTTCTGTGGTGCAGTTGAGAGAGCCTCAAGCTTTCATCAGATTCTCAAGCCTAAGACTCCAAAAGAAATAAAGAACCTTTGCTTTAGACAGCAATGGTGCTCACACTTCAGTGTGCTTCAGATAACCAGAGGGCTTGTTACAATATGGATGCTGGGGCCCAGCCCTAGAGGTTCTAAGTCAGTAGGTTTGGAGTGGGACCCAAGAATGTAAGGGGATGCTTGGCCCAGGGGCTATGCTTTGAGAACCACTGCTTTAGAGGATACCAAAAACCATGAAGAGTTCAAGTTCAAATTATGATCTTTCCATTTCAGACAGGAGTTCCAACAGATGCCATAGTCCTTGAAACCACCCCTAAGTCCCAAGGAACTTGAGATTTTATTTTTGGAAGAAGCCCCTGGAGAATTACAGACTCTGGACCTCTCCTTGAGGTCAGGAAACATCTGGGAAACAGCATTTTATAGGGTGCAGGAAGATGCCTCCAGAAACTTAAAAGCCCAAGCAAAACTGAGCTGAAAACTACATGGCTTTCTCTGGCTGATCCAATTGCTGCACCAATTGTTGGTCAACAGGGAGGTTTTGAGAATCTGGGCAGACCCAGATCCTCTCCTAGAGACTATCTCCTGATACTTGTTGTTGAACTTGTGAAGCCACATGGGCTCAGATAGGAGGTCTGCTCTAAGGAAGAAACGGTGTCTGCTGCGGGATAGAATCTGGGTATAGGAAGGAAATCAACAACTCAACTAGACAGAATTCAAGAGCCTCATTCACAGAACCTTTTGATCAGGTCATTGTAGTAAGGGCGGGAAGAGGCAGGAATAGTACTCAGGGCTGTGCTTACTTTAAGCAAGAGCAGTGGAGAGCGGCCTGGTAGGGCCATCTGCCAGCTTCCTTCAGACCTGCTCTGAGTAAGTTATTCCCCCATGAAAGGTGAGGGGGAAATGAAAATGTGGATTCATTCATGAATCAACCTCTGAAACAGGAAGTGTGGCTTTTGAGCTATGCAGAAGAATCCTCCTTTGCTCCCGGTAACATTGGCTTTGACATTCAGCTACATACATCCTTAGGGGAGGCAAAGTCAAAGTCAGGGAGACCCTACAAATTAAGGGATGAGGAGGCAACTTCACAGAGAAGGCAACATATTAGAGTGATTGAGACTGTGGCTGTGCTTTGCCATCATCCTACTTGGACTTGAATCCTGACCGTGGAGTTCTAGGCATGTCATTTAATCGTTCTGTACCTTAGTATCCTCATCTATAAATTGAGGGTAATAACAGTGCCTATTTCATAGAGTTATAGTAAGAATGAAGTAAAATAACCCAGGTAAAATGCTTAGCGCTTAGCTTGGTGCCTTGAATATTTTAAGCACTCAATGTTTAAAAAATAAAGTGTGGTGAACAAGAAGAAATTTGGGATGGTGGCAATACAGACCCACCCTAAGTGACACTGCCAGAAACAGAAAGTGCAGCTATGTTACAGCTACACAGAAGGCTGCTAGTCTCCACAGAAGGCTGACAGAGGTCTGAGGTGTGAGATGAGCACAGGGAGAGCCAGGATGCCTTTGATGGTGGGGTTAATTAGACAACCCTACTGGCTGTAAGGCAGTGATATCCTATTCTTTTAAGCCTTGCAATATTCAGTGAGTCTGTTTTGTGACATTTTCTCACTGCCAACCTAAGTGCCAAATAGCCTGATGTGAGGAAATCGAAGTGAATGAAAATCAATATTGGTAGGAAAATTGTATTGATGTCATTGGAAACACTCTGAAGATTTGCAATATTTAGGTAGAATCACCAATTTCAGGGGAAAAACTGCGGCTCCTCCTCCTGAAGTTCTAGAAGGTGGGGTGGGGGTGCTGAAGTGAGAACAGTGGAGGTGTGTGCTGGCCCTCAGGTGACCTAGCAGGCAAACACCGAAAAAGAGAACTCTCTTTTCTCTGGTACTGAAAGAACAGGACCTCTTCCAGAACTCAGTACCCAAGATAAAACAGTCCTGACTGCTTAGAAATAAATTGTTCTTGAGACTAGGAACAAAGAAATTTCTAAAAGCCATGCAAAATACCGAAATAAATGATATACCACATGGTTAAATGAAAGTTAACATCCATTGGAGGTGGAGGTAGGAAGAGACCACCAATTACATCTTAGAAAAGAAAGACGGAAGAAAAATGACAAATAGTTCTGTTTAAGCATGCTGGGTTCCTTTCTTGAGGGGCTCCCCATGGTCCTACCAGCATTGCCTTGTTGTTCCGACCTGGCTGTCTGGGATGCTCCTCCTGTAGCCCTTCAGTAGGACCTCACCTTGGGGCCTCTTGCTGTCCAACTGACCACTGGGCATATTTAATCATGGTCCTATCTGGAGTCTTTAAAAGATGAAGGGCCTGACTCCTGACTTTTCACTCCCTTATACTTGCTGGGAGTAAATCATGGCTGGAATTGCCACCATAACCTCCTGTGCTTGAGTCCTTCTCTCGGACAGGGACCCAAAGATTTATCTGATCTCTGCAGAGAAGAGAGCAGAATCTGGTCTCTTCTTCAGGAAGTAGCCACCTGTCTTCTGTGTGCACCCCCCAAATCAGAGGCACCGTAGAACTTAGGGAAACTGACGTTTCTTAGGCATCCCACCCACCTCTCTAAAACAGTGGCACCCTCAGCTTTCAGTTTTCATAAAGCAAAGTTTCTCCATTATTTTTATTGAAGTTGGTGGTTGTCAGATGTGGAAGCTAGTTCATCCTTCTGTTCACTCCAAAGTAGGGACCTTTTATTTACTTTTTTCTTTTTTGAGACAGAGTCTCGCTCTGTCACCCAGGCTGGAGTGCAGTGGCACAATCTTGGCTCACTGCAATGTCTAACTCCCAGGTTCAAGCAATTCTCATGCCTCAGTCTCCCAAGTAGCTGGGACTACAGGTGTGCACTACCGTCCAGCTAATTTTTGTATTTTTCAGTAGAGACGGGGTTTCACCATGTTGGCCAAGCTGGTCTTGAACTCCTGACCTCCAGTGATCCACCCACCTAGGCCTCCCAAAGTGCTGATATTACAGGTGTCAGCCACCATGCCCAGCCAAGGAGGGCCTTTTTAGCAAGAAAACAACAAAACAATACTCATAATGAACTCTCTTGGGATTCCCTCCGAGAAGCCTGGAACTGTAATAATGTGGACTTGAGATAGCCTACGGACATGCACCAAGTGTTAGAATATAACTGCTGTCGTATATACTTAAGTAACATTGAGAGATTTTTCATAGTGTGATTTTTGCCAGGTTATCTTGGAGAACTACTTGCTCCAAGCATCCCTCATATCCAGCTTGAAGGTAAGTGAAAACATAAAAAAAGATAAAATAAAAGGAGAAAGCTACAAATAAAACTTCAAACTCTACTTAAAAAGGTTGAGGAAAATATATACCTGAGGCTTCTGAGGCCTTTGTTGGTTTTTAAGTTAGAGGTCAAAATGGGTGGTTCTTGTGGTCAGATAATCTACTCTTCTAGAAGACCCCATTGAAACTATCCTGAGGGATGGCTCCTGTGTCTTGTTTTTATTGGTAGCTTCATTCACTGTCTGCCATTCCACTCACTAGAAAAACAGTTTTGAAAGAGATTTTAAACCGCAACCTCTATAAGTGTTCAACAGCATAATAGGGCAACTATTAAAAATAATTTATTAGATATTTCAAATAACTAAGAGTGGAATTAGAATGTTCCTAACACAAAGAAATGATACATACTTCAGATGATGGATACCCCAATCATCCTGATTTGTTACATTGTACGCTTGTTTCAAAATGTTACATGTACCCAGTAAGTATGTATAAGTAGTAGGTATCCATGATAAATTTTTTTAATTGTAACTGACAGGAAACAAAAAACCTTCCATGAGAATGGAGCATGATCTATGGGAAAAGGCTTTCCTTCTCTTCAACATGACGGCTAGGTTAACTGTCATACCACCAGAGAATTTTTTAAATGACCCAATATGCCAGGATAGGGAGGCCATTCACATAACATTTTTAAAAATAAGCAAACCTATTGTAAAATAAAACAGAAGATAGAGTTCTCTAGTATGAGAGCACTTTTAATGCTTGTAGTTGATTAATGATCATAAGTAACAGGCAAGTATACCTGCTACTGAGTCCTAAAAACGGTTTCCACCTATCAAAAAAAAAAAAAAAAAAAAAAAAATCCAAGATCGCAACCAGACCCCTTCCCCCAAAAAGCACTGAAACAAAAGACTGATCTGATTATACAGTCACATGAAAAATAAACATCTTTATTTTTTGCCTACTTTATTTCATTTTTTCAAATAAAATTTAAATCTGTACAAAGTATACTGTTACAGTATATATTTTGTAAGAATCAATGCCTAAAATAATCACAATACTTCAATAAGCAGTACAGCAGACCTCGCTAGTTTTCAGCTTTGATATTGAACAAACTCAAGCCGGCTGATGCACAACACGTTTGCTTGGTTTCCACATGGTGAGTTCCCAGCACTTAGATGGGAGAACATGACAGCAAATATGGTAATATTACAGCCCGACACACTGCGTTTCTTCATGTGATAATAACTGCACATATTTAATACAGAATGCTCAAATTTACTTTTTAAATTGCATTTGCTTACTTCTTAGTTGGCAAAATTCAGCATTCTTAAATGGGGTCCCCAAACAGTGCAAATTAATGATATTCTAACTGTATATTGGCACATCTCCAATAAGGATTAACTTGTAAACTCAAAGAATATCAACAACTTAGTCCTAAATTTTAACTAATATACATCTGGTCCATTTAACCAAAGTCATTTTGGAAAGATATTAAAGAACAATTCTATTTCTGAAAGGATATTGTTTTGATCATTCTTTAGAGAAGAGAAATTTTTAAATTGTCATTAAAATGTTTCACTATAAAAATTTTACAAACTTGATTAGAAATTTCAAGATTATGATTCACAGCAGACAAATACAAACTGTATATTCCAACAATACCTATTCTTAGACTTTCAAACAGAGCACAACCATGTCAGCTGTGTTAACTAAAATTCTGAACAGTGTACTAAATTTATAAGTGGTGCTGGGTCTAGCAAGTGTAAATACACAGTATATTTCAATGAAAAGAATTGTCTTCTTTATACTTTATTTGTTTTCCCATAAGGAAACATTAATGTTTACATTCTTTAATAAAGTTAATCTTACATCAGAATATAACTTAATACTGTCAGCAACAGGGACCACACACAGTAAATAAGAAGCACATTTAAAATAAGTCTGATTTCACATAGATTAACATTTGTTGGTTAATAAAATATTGACAGTATTACAATCTTACAATATTTACAGTAAGAAAAATCTAGAGTAATATATACCTTTCACAGCAGGATTCCTTTTTTTAAAATTTCTTCCAGTTTGGGATTGTGTATACACGAAAAGCTCAAAATAAAGCAACTCTGCAATATAATCTTAAAATAATGGCTACTAGGGGGAAATTCTATCACAACCATTGAAAATAATGGTGACTTCTCACGGAGTCTGTGGCATCTGAGAACCCAGTTAATTAACCAAAGTCTTGCTCACATTAGCCTCAGTTACCCAGATTAAAGCAGAACTCCGGCCTTCCCTGACTGCTGAAAACCCAACAGATTTTCTCAACATGCTATAAGGAAAGAGGAAAAATTGGTTTCAGCTCACACCTCATGGCTGGAAGCCTCTGGAAGCCTCCAGCCAGTGCACACTCCCCGACTTATGCTAAAAGAGGGCCAATTTCATCCCCAAAGCATCACAAGAGTCCACCCTCCAACCACAAGGCACTCTGACACCAAACTCACCCATTCCTCAACTCTTGTGCCTTAGGATAACACATGAACTTAGCCCATATAATACACACCAGCATCTCAGAGACTTGGGACCAGGGCAAAGAAAGAGACTAGTGTAGTTTGCACTGAGATCAATAAGAAAAATGGGAAGTGATGCACATTTCCAATTAGAATGACAAGAAGAAGACCCACATCCCTAAACTGGAATTTGGCCAGGGCATCAGAGTTAGCACCCCCTCTCTGAGTACCACTAGCGATTAGGATGTGTGCTCTGGGCCTCCTCTAAAAGAGAGCATCTACAGTAAGTAACACAGTATGGGACATTAGTTCTATGACGGCTGCCAAGAAAGCAGATACAATTCTTGAATCTGGGGCTGTCTACTGCACCTGAGGTCAATCATCCAAGCTGTGACCTGTCCCAACCCTGCTTACTTTAAGATATCTGATGGGCACAGAGCACTCAGGGATATGGCTGCTGGCTACTTTGGACTCTAGATCTCACAGGTAATCAACAGGTATCTGGGATTGAATTAGCAAACTGTACCATAGCTCCTTAAACAGACACTGTCAAGTATGAAATCATGTCAAGCATGAATCTTCACTGTCAGGTCAGAAATTGAAGTGGGAGTCTTCCCACATCAGCCAAGGTTATTTTGTCAGACCCTTAGAGGAGTTGGACAGTTTTTCATGTTGCAAGTGATTAGTTTACTTATTTCAGTCAAGCTGGATTGGCAAACCAGACTGATTTATTTAGTTAGCTTTGTTTTTTTGATTCTTATGTGTGTGCTAACCCAAAGCTGTTGTATTTGGGCTAAATACACTGACAGAGAAAATTCACATGACAAAAGTTTTCCGCAAACTTCTGTGGCATTTTTTCTTTTTGGAAGTAAATGCAAGATCTAAAGGTATTTCTACCCAACAAAGTCTGTTTAAGTGTTTAATGTTATTTCCTTTTTGGTCCTATACAGA
Source organism: Piliocolobus tephrosceles (assembly GCF_002776525.5). Lineage (NCBI taxonomy): Eukaryota > Metazoa > Chordata > Mammalia > Primates > Cercopithecidae > Piliocolobus > Piliocolobus tephrosceles. Next base: position 178,462,523 of record NC_045437.1, read on the forward strand.
ATGCTATGACTTCTATATAGGTCTGAATGCTGCTCCATGTAGATTCCTTCTGTATATCTAAAAATATATACTTTTCAGTAGTTCAATACATGGTTAATCTTCCCACAGAGGAAGATTTTTGTAATCACATGTTGCAAAGTAGAAAACATCTCCTTTCTAAGAAAGGAAATATACTTTCCTATTGTACACTTTTGAATAAGCCCAAAGGCATGCACCAAAAATCATTATTAAAACTAATACATGCAATAAAATGGTGTAGAGTTAGACTTAAAGTGCTGCTTCTCAATTTTTTTAATTTGAAGAAGACATTTTGTCAGTTGTAGACTCAAAGATCTTTCCCCCACCCACCCTCCCCACCCCCTGGCATTAAGAGAGAAAAGTAAAAAGTATGCATAAATCTTTTAACTGTTCTTTACATGGGGGAAAGAACAGATATATCAACTATCCTATGTATCAACTGGATTCCCAGTTTTAAATAAAACCAATATTTACTGGTAAAAATTGTCAAAGCGAATACACCCAAACAAATGTTACTAGTAAATAAATGTTCTACATAGAGAATAATTTACTTTGGTTTTATGCGCCTTCTCAAAAATAACACTAGTGTCCCAACGTCACCAAACTGATGTGTTCCAGCAAAGTTGTAAGGCAAATCTTTTTTCCCTAGTGACATCTTGTTTCCCAACAGACAAAACTAAAATCTTTTGGTGAGGAAGGGGTTAAGATAATGGCTAACCCCTTGGCATCCTGAGCATTGTGGTTTATCAAACTCTACCCTGCTAGAAATTGTCAGGCACCCTGACCCCTGCCTTGAACCAGGAATGGCTCCCATGTCTAGAGATGCCCTGACTCCTTATAAATAGCTTTCAGAACTTTGCTTCTTTTATCCTTCTCTCTGGATGTTATAATGTCTAACGAAGCTGGTTGCAATGTCACATTTTGCTAGTAGGGGCCACCATCTAACAATAATTCCAATATGAAAGGTTTTAAGCCAATAGTTGGTTCCTAATTTTATCAACGATTTACACTAAAATTCTCTATAATTTACTTAGAGCAGATATCTTTAACTTGGGTTTCAGAAGATGTGTGATGCCCCTGAGGTTGTATGCAAAATTATTCAGGTATGTGCATTTTTTTTTTTTTCCTGGGTAGAGGATCCATCACACTTTCATCAGATGATCAAAGGTATCTGTGACCCCCAAAAAGGGTTATAGGGACTTAGAGGGATACCCGTAATTCATTTTATACCAGGACTGGGAAATGGGAGCAGAAAACTAAAAATGGCCTCGAAAAAGGCCAGGGACAAATTGCTGATCTTTTCCCTTTATTCACATTGGGAAAATAAGTGCTTCAAACTGGGAAAAATCATTAATTAAGCTGGTTAAACTCCATTAAAAAACAATCAAATCACTTTCTAAATTTTTTTCATTTTTGATATGTGGTAAATTTCGTCTCCAAGAAAAGGTTCGGAGACTGAATGTTTCTCTTTTCCTAAAGGAAATTCATACATAGAATGCTGAATATCATCCACATTTAAAGATATGACAACATAACAGATAACTCTTAATGATGTGAATCTTTAACTTATGATTTTGAGTAAAGGATTATCTAGAATCAAATATACACTTATTAACCTTCATTTGCCAAAATTGGTCCATATTTAGACAACTACCTGGCACAATTTCACTAGATAAACCTAAAATCTGAACGATGGAAGTTAAACTTCTATCCAAAGTAAAAACAAAGCCATAAGGTTCCACAATTGAATTGGCCACAAACATTCACACTACATTATAGAGGACTTTCTCATTTCAAATACATCACTGTTCAACAGAATTTGCAAACATAAGATCCAGAATGACTAGCAAAACATGCTAAGAGCATGTCAAAAAGTAAAACACCACCACCACCCCCCATCCGGAAACACACTCAGGCATTCCAAAAATAAACCAGATCTGAAAAGAGGCCTCTCACTTGGTTTTAAGTATGAGGTGTGTACAAAGCTATGAGAAAGGGAATATAAAATGAAATAACCAAATAACTTTCAAAAAATAATTTTAGCCAAAAACACGTATCTCTGTTCCATTGATATAACTATCAATTAAAAAAATTTTTTTGCAATTCTGAACACTGTGTTGCATAATATCACCAAGACAAAAAATATGTTCACAGGTACACTTTTTGTTATTTTCTTTCTAGAGCACATCTTTGAGATCGTAAGACCGCATCTGGTTAAAATAAAGTCTCTTGTCCTTGCTTCCCTTCCCCCCTCAAAGTGATTCAACCCTGAATTCCAAAAAGGAATATTCAATATAACAACTTCAAAACCAGTTATAACACTTAGACCATGAGGAAACTATATGAACATTATGGAAAACTACATGAAAGAGGGAGCTGCCACTTGCCACCCACTTCACTTCCAGCTTTTTAAGCATGTACCCAGCTAGACTCATACCTCACTGACTTCAGTGAAACAAACTAACACACCAAATCCAGGCCATCTCAGGCTAGAAGTTAAAACTCAAAGACATCATTTCATATACACACATATATATTTCCTATCCTAAGTTTTAACCTTGTCTATTTAAACAGTTTAATAAAGCTCACATTTACAAAGGATTTTATTGGCAAATAAAGGCCCATATTAAAAATTTTATCAAAACAAATTTTTGTTTTATACAGCTAACACTAAGAAATATTTTCTTGGCCTTATAAAGCATATTTAATTGCATATAATTTTTGCTTTGGGTGGGATATTGAAAACATACTTCTGCAAGAAATTAGAAAAGACTAGAAACAAAAGTGAAAGTGACTAGCCTTAACTTTCAAAAAATCAAGTGCAAAGATAAATAGTGCAAATAATGAAAACTAGAAATTTTACAGGCAACTTTAGTCTTTCCTGCTTTTGCACTTTTACACACTGACAACTTTATAAACCCTAACAACTATATGCAGCATGGAAATGGGCTATCATTTATCTCCACTGACTAGACTTAAGGAAGCCTTTCAAAGACTTGTCTCACAGTCATTTAAATCACTAGTTCTTGACACAGGTTTGGGGATTCTCTTCTTTTTAAACAAATTTCTAAGGGAGGGGCTATTTAAGAAGGCTCTGCATTGACTTAATGAATTATAGTATATGACTATTATAATTTAAAATCTGACACAATAAAATGTGAAAATTATTATACTAAAGTGCCAACTCTACAAAATAAGCTATAGTAAAAATAATCCTGCTATTGTTAATGAACTTGACATTTGTAAAAAAGAAAAATTACCTTCAAAGTACAAAATCAGAACCACTTTTTTGCTATTTTTAAAAGAGATTTTTATCACTAACAGACAGAGATGTGAGTAAAATGAAACTTCAAAGTAATCTGTCCAAATCACCAGGAATAAATCCGTACTAAATTCGACAACAAAGAGTTAATCCAAACGTACTTGAATTATGTAACTTAAAAACAAACATTATAGTAATTCTTTATCTTAAATAATTTAAAACACTACTGGAATAATGGGAAAAGAAATCTAAACACTATCAGCTTCCCTACAAAGGACATAAGAACCTCCAAAATGTACTAACTTATTTAATTAACATTTGCCACCACTGAACTCTTGGGAAAATACAATTTTAAAGTAAGAGAGAAAGTGGGGAAACCGAAACATGAGTTTGGGGGCTATGTTGTCTAATTTTAGAAATACAGTATTATTGAGGACCTCATAAGGTCCACAAGGTTAAATGGTTGCTATGGTTGCAAATGTGAAAGAAATAAAAAAGATACCTAAAATTGCAAGTTAGTGTTTTTACCTGGTTGTCTTCTTCTAAGAAATTTGTGTGGGCCAAAGTCTCAAAGTTCTATAAAAGCAAGGAATAATATGTGTCTTTGTGGAGTACAAAATCAAATAATTTGATCTAAGGACCATTTGAAAAGTAAAGGTAAACTACACTGTAACGAGAGCCCAAGAAAACAGATAGTATGTGTGATAAATATTTCTGATAGTTTAAAAAGAGTAACTGTGAAAAGCTTGAAATTTTATTTTCTTTTCCTCAAAATAATAACTCCCCAGCACCCACTTGCCTTGACCAGAAAAGCTGTCATTCCACAATTGTGCTACTTAATTTGTCCCAGAAAAGCAGACATTCTATACATGAAAACAGACTTGTATAATGCATCATCATTATCATAACTCTAGCTATAGTAACTAACAATTCTCTCATAATCAATGAGGGACCCATTTTCTCTGGCTTTATTGAAACTTCCTTAGTGAAGATCAACTTCATTTCCTTAGCAAATAACTCTCATTCAGATTCCATCATAGTACCTTTTCCTACCTCTAGCAAAAATTCCTCCCACTTTACTTCCAAACCATTCCCTATATACCTCTCAAACCCCCATCCACAAACACATTAAACAGCTCTCCTCGTCCTACTCTCCAATTTCCAAACCAGTAAGTCTCAGTTCCCAGTAACTTACCTAAAATACACATACTTCTTACTCTCTTCAGTTCACAAGTTTCTTAACATTAATTTAGATACCTTCAAACTGCCAGCTTAAGACCATGGGGAAAATAGCAATCGGAAAAAAACTGCCCAGTTACCTCATAATACTGAAATTGTTCTGGATCATCAGTTAGCTAAGTTATAAGGCAGGAGTCAGAAGTTTCTTTACTTCTCTCTGAAGAAGTAAGCTTGAGTGCCACTGGCAGGCCTACAGCAAGAATAAAAAAGGAGAGAGAAACAAAGAAAAAGGAGGATAGGAGAGAGAAGATGCCAGATGTACATGGTAAGGAGGTAGGTCAAGTGCCACCAACAACTACTTGCATTGAAAATTGCCAATCTGCTCCAGCTGAATGGGAGTTTGACCCAAACTGAACATGTGTCTGATAAGTCATTAGCCGATGGCCACCATTGTTTGAGCTAGTCAAGATGAATAGGTAATTCACCTGTCCCATAACTTTAACTGCCACTTCACGATAAGGACATATTTTCTTAAATCCTCCTAGGATCTTTCTGTGTTAATCTACCTTAGACCAAAACACACACTAATGAGAGTATTTCCATGTTTTTCACAATTCTAGAATATAAGGACTTTGTCCTTGAACTTGGAGGCCTCTTGAATTATTAAAGTGGAACCAAAATCAAGAAAATTAAACTCTCTTTAGCCAAAAAATGTTTTCCATCTAATGTTACAAAATAAGCTAATTGCTAACAATTATCAAAACAATCTGTGTATTTATGAAAACATGAAAATCTTGTGATTCCAAAATGAGTGAAATACTTCTGATGTGTAAGAAGCAACTTTATTTTACATAGAGGATCACCACCATGTTTCTGCCTATCAACAGGACAATTTTCCACAAAAGCAAAGGACATCAGAAGGAAAAATACAAAACAAAACAAATACCAAACATGGGGACAAAATAAAAATGAATGAGTAGTTATGACATTCTTGTTCAGAAAAATGTTAACAAGTGACCTTTGCCACACTCGGCTTTCCTAAAGACATAATTGCCTGGACCATTCAACACCAAAACTTGGTAGTTAGCTTAGCATATTCACTGGCTTGAAACCAATCTATTTCTTTTTTCATCTGGTTGTTCTTGTATCATGAAATTCTACCTGACTCATGCTAATTCTGGCTTATTTTCACTTAGCCTGTAATAATCAAATTTCTGTCCAAAAAGAACGTGTCAAATGGCCTATGCCTTAAATTTAGGTTTTGTTTTAGGATCAATTAACTTCTTAAATATTAATATTAAAATCAGCTTTTCTTAAAAAATATATCACTAATTCTGTAAAGAGGACTTTAAAATAATTAATTCGTGAATAGCAGTGATCACTTTAGTTTTATAGCATACTTATGAATGGCCAAAACTTGGTTAATATGCAATGAAGAAAACAGAAATACTGTGATTTAAAAATTGACACCCTTTAACAGATCTACACAAATAACTTTGGTGAATTTATTTATGTAAGCAATTCCAATAAATTCTCTCTCCTACTTACTTCACTCTCAAGGAGACGTATCTATATACATATGCACACACACAATGCATATATACATATATATGTGTGTGTGTATGTATCTCTCCAAATTATGAAGATATTCAAATTTAGGGATAATAAACTATAAACGTTATACTCAGAGTTATCACCAACTATTCCAAACTTAAGTTGCTATAGATACTCTTGTTTTAGTATCCTTTTACATAGACAGCAAGATCTCATTCTGATACTCAAAAGATTTTAAAATGGGAAAAAAGTCATTAGACTTGGTATCTCACTTTTTATGGTGAAGAAAATCTTAAAATTATGTTCACATGCAAAATAAAATGAATTGTGGAGCTATGAAAGCTACTAGAGCATCAATTTCAGATAGCCCCATTCTAAAATTATTTGGAAATGTGTGTGTATATATAACCTGAAAAAATGAACGGGAATATTGTAGACAAGAAGGTGAACCATGTGTGGAAGATAAAAATAATCATGCCCGTACGGTAGGGTCACAGGGATAGCAGATAACCCAAAATGTCATAAAAGAAAAATGTGTTTAGAAAGTTTTAACAGGGCCAAAACACAACATGTTAAAAGCACACAAACAAAAATGAATGAGATAATCCCCCCAAACATCAAGTTACATAAGAAAATAGGAAGAAAAAAATTGACACAGTATCTTTTAAAATATATCAAATCTTAACTGACTTAAAAAATGATATAAAGTGCTTGGGCCATGATACCCACCCAGATTCTCATTATCAACGGATTTATCTTTTCCCCTCCCTTCCACCCAAATTTAATTCAGTTTTCCTGAAGAAAAAGTACAGCATCCCTATATTAATAAGAAATGAAAACAGTGAGTACAACTGATATAGATCCATTGACTTTTATTACAAATGTACTTGATCACTTGGCTTCAAAAAGTTTAAAATCAATACCCTATTTTCTGTATGCCAGTACAAAGCAAACTGTTTTACAAATTAAATACCTAAAAATTTGACAAAAATATTAAAATTTGATGAAAAACAATTATAAAAATCCTTAATCTCTCTTCAAAAAAGGAGGCAGTCTTCCCAGTTCTATTATACAATATTAATAATATTCACCATTTTTAGAATAGGTAGCTAAATTATATCTTTCTGTTAGCATACAAAACTTAGACTTATAGATTTTATTTGTATATGCTCCAGTTAAGTTTGTGAATGCCATCTGATTGCAATATAACCAACTATCTTTAATTGAATCCTAATTTACACTTATTTAATAATTTGCATAGTTTGAAAGGGATAAAGGTTATTCTACAACTAATTATCATAGGCTATTACAGTGCTACTTTTCAAGGCAATAAGTATTTGCTCCCAAATGAAATTATCTGTCTCCTTTAGGCAGGGGTTAAAATTACTAGCAGCTTTCTCTATTACCTGAAAAATCATATTGGAAGTTATCCATCTCTAGATGTGAAGGCCTAAAAAAACATAATATACTTTCCGCTTTGAATCAAATTTCAACCCCTGCATGGGACAACTAGAAAGTGAGACTTTCAAGGTTTTTATTTCCCTGTTGGTTTTGGTTTCTACTCTCCATGGCTTTTTGAGAAGCTGGAAAACAGTTTGTCTTTCCTGACTAGCATTGTCTTTTTTTCCATTTGGCAAATATTCATCTACCTCCAATCTGTATCTAGTAGAGGAAAAGCCGACATGGCTTTTCTTATGAACTTCCTTTGTTGTCAAAGGCATGTATAATGATTTCTACAGTTCTGGTTAGTTAACTTTAGCTCCCTCTGTGGCTGGATGACTGCTGCTTCGAACATCAGCATGATAAATAGGAGGCACAAATAAAAAGTAGCTTAAAAAAATTGGTGATTTAAAAGAAAAAAACAACTTCAAACACACACACATACATGAGCATTTCAAATCTGGTGGCTGATCTCTGGATTAAATTACTTGACAGTGTCTCTCATTTTAAAGAACATCAATATTGCAATGCAGTTCAAGTTTTCTTTTATACTTAGGCAAATAATACAGTTTAACCAAGCTCTTGGACCTTAACTGTAAGACAAAGCAGATCAATAAAAATAAGGCATACTTCTCAGGAATTAAGTTTTGTTTGCTTGTTTTTGGCACATTTGATCATACTGTCTTCTATGAATAACACATATGGTCAAATATACCACCTTCCTTATTTGTTTCAGCACAAACAGGGTTTACCAACTAGTAAAATAAAAACAAGGAAAAATTCTAACATAAAACACTGATATATAGAACCTTGGTAAAGTACCGAGCACCTGGGAGGGTAGGGTAGGGAAAGGATGAAACAGGAGAGGGAAGACAAGGTTTAGGAGGGTGCTTGGGGAGGTAAAGTGAGATGCTTAAAAAAAGAGCATCTTTACAGTCACTTAGTCTTTTCTACGATCACTTTTTAAGTCTTAAAAGATCTGCATGTGGATTTCTTTTTAAACCCACTGACCATAAATCAGACACTGGTTTCAAAATCGCAGTAAGATTGTATTCAACTGTTTTAGTGTAAAGACAACTGCACAATACATGTGCTTCTTGAGCCGGTGGGATTCCAAGCAGAATCTGAAGTCTATAGGTAAGAAAGGCTTCACTTTAGGTAACTCTGGCCCTAAAGAAAACCTCATGAAAGAACTCGCATCTCAAAGAAAGGACACTTTGCCTAAGTTTGCTGTGTTTTTGTTGACTTGCACTACTTATTGCTGGCTACTATGAAACAGTGATCTAGGAGTACTCCAACAACCTGTAGTACAAGGCTTAACTTTAAGAAGCTATAGTAAACAAGAGACAAAATCAAAGCAATTCTCTTTCCTAATTAGTAACAGCACAGAGAATGCAGTCTTTTCCATATCACAGTTAAAGTACAGTGAACAAAACAGCTCAACAAACCTTAAGACAAAAAAGTGCAGGTTATTAATGTTTACATGCAGTTGATAAGCATTCCAAATGTCACATTATGCACTGTAAAAGCTCAACTTTACTATATGGAAATAAGAAAAATGCACCTCTAGGGAGGGGGAAAAGCAATTTAATCATTTCCAGTGATTTTGTAAGTAAAGAAACTCCTAACTACTGTAAGGTCACCTCATATTTAACATTGTATGAATATTAAAAGCAAACAATTTAATGGGAAAATGCACAGTACAATGAAAATAGCTTGTTATTCAACACATACAGTAGATCTCAGTAACGAAGACAACACACTCAACCAGGGAGCATAAAAATATCAAATCAAAACCCAAAGAACCAGCAGAAAAAAAATCCTTCAAAAAGACAACTGTTTGCCTTCCTAGGCCAATGCTTTACAATATGAGAAGCACTGATACCTTCCCGCTCCTACAGGTGGTGTCTTATACATACAGCAGTTAGATCTATATGGCTGGATTTGCCAAGAAACAATTCCATCCCCAGAACTCTCTGTCAGACAAGACTTTTTTTTTTTTTTTTTTTTTACCAAAATACTTTCTACAGAATTCCAAACCAAAATGTACTGTTTAAGGCATCTTTTTTATAACATTTTCTCTTCACTCAAAGATGATAGTCATGCAGCAGTTTAATG